>NC_057795.1:175111127-175124123 GCF_018294505.1 Triticum aestivum
GAAAGGCCCCCGGCGCAAGGCCGTCATACCCTCGTCGTCCGACGACGACGAGTCAGATTCCTCCCGCGGAGGCGGGGGGAAGCAAGAAGAAACTCTACCTCCCCGCATTGGGGAGGAGAAAAAGAGGAAAGCCGCCCCGGAGGAGGAGGCCGGGATGTCCAAGAAGGGAAAGGTGTCCCTTCCGGACTACTCCGCCACGGCCGCCCATAGTGAGGAGGGGTGACTGCCCAGGGGGAAGCCCCTAGCGCGATCGTAAGTATCCGCACTCTATCGTTATTTTACTTCATAATCTTGTTATAACACCGAATATATGCAGTCCGGCCAGGGTTCATCCCGAGGTATCATCTTCGGATGGGTCCCTGAGCGATTCAACGATGAACTCGCTCCCGACGGCCACTACTCCATAGCCCGCGGATGACACGGAGGTGTTGTCCCGAAGGCTCCCAGAGCGGGGGGAGGTGACTCTGGAGACGCCCCAAGGTGGAATTCCTGATGCCGGACACGCGGGGTTCAAGATCCCCGCGGATCGTGTCGATGAGTGACGCAGTAGGCCGGGCTCTCAGCTGAACACTGTTCCAGAACCTCCAATGGTTCCGGACTCAGGCGGGCAGCCCCTCGTTAGGGATGGCGAGCCGTCCGTGCCGAGGACTTCCGTTATGCCCGAGGCATCAGATTATCTGCTGGAAGCGCTTCACGGCGCTTCCATGGATGAAGAGCACCGTACTCTTATGAGTGTGGTGATTCAGAAGGTTTTGTCCGCCAAGAGCGGACTAACCGAAGCTTGCACCAGCCTCCTGACAGGCTTTGAGGTAAGTAATCAAAATGTGTGAAATTACCACCCGATAGGTAGTAGCCCTTGATACTGTGTTTGGTGTTCGGAAAGAAGAGACAAACAGAGGGTCAATTATAATCCGCAGGAGTCTAATAATAAGTGTGCATGTGAATAAGCAGGCTGTGCTGCTTGCCGCTGCTGTCCGCACAACCGAGGTCACTGGACTAAAGCGGGACCTGGAGCAGGCGCAGGGGGAGCTAGACCTCACGAGGAGGCAGCTCGAAGAGAACAAAGGTGAGTGATTCCCCGCTCTCATAGAATGAAGGATAGATAAAATTGGTTAGTCTAACGACGAAGCGTCGTGACTGTGTAACAAGGGCCACCACCGAAGTGGCGTCCCTGAAGAAAGCGATGTCCGAGGCCGAAGACAAGGCAGCCTTGGAATGGAAGGAGCGCGAAAAGCAAGATGCTAGAGTGGGCGAGGTATAGCAAGAGCTCTAGAACCTCGGCAAGAAGTTTGACTCCGTGGAGCATGATCTGAAGATGAAAGAGGCTGAGCTTGCAAAGGCCCTTGCGAGTATGAAAGATGCCAAGGCCGAAGCCGACAAGGCACAGCAGGAAATCCAGGCGGCCAAAAAGATAGCGGCGGGTAAGACATTCTTTATGCAAAGCAAACATGTGGAGGAGGTGTTTCTTTTACTTACCCGAATTCGGAGCTCTCTAGGGGCATTCGCAGATCTGCCACTCAGCATATTAGATGTCGCGGAGTTCTATCGTGCCCAGGAGGGGAGCTCAACGGAGAATCTATTCTGGTCCCAGTATGCTGGGGCCGAACACCCAATGCCTTTGAATGACCAACTGAACCAGTTGGTCGAACTCCACAGGGCGGCCGAAGTGGCTATGAAAGATTTCATAGTCAGGATGTGGCCTGGTGATCCCATGCCCACTAGCTACTTCGGCCTGATCAAGCGGATGGTGAATGCCTGTCCGCGCCTTGAAGTTATCAAGCGATCCGTTTGCATCGAGGGTGCCCGCCGGGCCTTTGCCCGCGCGAAGGTGCATTGGGGCAAGCTGGATGCGGAGAAGCTGGTGAAGGACGGGCCGCCGGAGGGCAAGGCGCATCGCTATCCCGAGAAGTATTATGATGGCGTTATGAAGGGCGCTCGCCTCGTGGCTGATGAATGTACCAAGGACAAGATCTTTGACTAAATGTACCTCTGTCGCTGTTGTAATTTAAAGACGAAGTTACTTGTGCTATGTAGCACTGTTTGATTTAAAATATTACCTTCTGTGCGGCTGTTTATAGAATTCTGAAAGTAGGCCAGTCGTCGGCTTCCGCCCCCACGTAACTAGTACCGGGGTGTTCCTGGAAAAACCCGGATACTCTTTATCCAAATGTTTGGTCCCTTAAGGAGGTATCTGGCGCAGCGAACAAGGCAATCGGACTATGCGGCTTTAGAACTTTCACTTAGCCATAGAAGTCTATAATTTTAAATTTCGGCGAAGCCCCTAGAATTCAGAGGGCCGAATTGGGGTGCTATATACGCCTAAATAGGATGAAGCCGATTCCTCACTGAAAGCGGAAAAATCTTTAAGGATTTTAAGACCTCTCGAACAGCGACCAGCTCTCGCCGCATTATGCTGGTCAGTTTTCGGCTTTCTCTACTGAAGTGCTCGTCCGGAAGAATCGAGACACAATCGTAGTAGTTCTCCCTGCGCTACCTTAGCCGATATAACGGAATGTAAAGCACCAAAACAAGGGAGCCGGGCAAACCCAACTATTGACCCAAGACGTGATTCGGAGCTAATGCATATAGTGCTATAAGTTCGGGGTGCCGCACTGTTGAAAGTGTTCGGACTTGTTGTGCCGTATTATGAGGTGCCATAAGAAGCCCCTGGCAAAATTGATCGTACCAAGATCTACAGAAGCAATATTAAATAAACATTTGTAAGAAAAACAAATGCTCAAATGATAATAATAAGCTTCTATGTAAGATCTCCCATTGATGAATAATACGTTTAAGTGTATATTTACAATGTGTTCATTTAGGTGGCTGAAGTAAATAGGACTATTTAACATGTCCTATCCAAGGGCAGGCTGCATGTAGGTATATAAAACAGGTATAACGATCGTGAACACATTCCACCTGGGTATTTCCTTTTATGCGCAAAGCCTGTTGCCTCCTTGGTTTTCTCTCCTATGTAAGTCCGACAATCCGGCTCTTCTGAAGAGGCTGCCCTAAAGCAATGTCCTGAAAGATAAAAAGGGAAGGTTATGAAGGTATGCTACGGTGATACCGCACTGTTGACTGAGACATTGTTGTGCATCTGCCTATGCCCATGGTATTTTGAGTGCATAATTGTGTACGCATGGCATGGATGCTGCTTGATGGGGCTTGAGGGGAGGCCGGACTTCTAGTCACGCTCTTGGCGTGCCTGATGATCCTGTTGCGGGGTGCTCCGGACTCGCTTGACGGTGCTCGAGGTTGTCGTCGCCGGATTGGTGGTTTGTCGGAGGAGGCCGCATTGTACTTCTGCCGCGAGGGCAGCAGTATGCTCTTCTGTGCGGAGAGAGCGGTCCATATTTCGGTTGACTGTTATGACCCCGCGCGGTCCTGGCATCTTGAGCTTGAGGTATGCATAGTGTGGTACCGCATTCAATCTAGCGAATGCGGTTCGTCCGAGCAGTGTGTGGTAACCACTACGGAAGGGGACGATATCGAAGATTAACTCTTGGCTTCAGAAGTTATCCAGAGATCTGAAGACCACTTCCAATGTTATAGAGCCCGTACAACGGGCCTCTACTCCAGGAATTACACCTTTAAAGGTGGTTTTGGTGGGTTTGATCCTTGAAGGGTCTATGCCCATTTTGCGCACTGTGTCCTGATAAAGCAGGTTCAGGCTGCTGCCGCCGTCCATAAGGACTCGCGTGAGGTGGAATCCGTCGATGATTGGGTCTAGGACCAATGCGGCTGAGCCACCATGACGGATGCTAGTAGGGTGATCCCTACGATCAAAGGTGATCGGACAAGCCGACCATGGGTTGAATTTGGGGGCGACTGGCTCCATCGCACAGACGTCCCATAGTGCTCGCTTCCGTTCCCGCTTGGGAATGTGAGTGGCGTAGATCATGTTGACCGTCTTCACCTGGGGGGGAATTTCTTCTGTCCCCCCATGCTCGGACGCTGGGGCTCCTCGTCATCGTCGATGTGCAGCCCCTTGTCCTTGTTTTCAGCGTTTATTTTGCCGGCCTGTTTGAACACCCAGCAGTCTCTGTTGGTGTGGTTGGCTGGCTTGTCTGGGGTGCCATGAATTTGGCACGAGCATTCCAGTATGCGGTCTAGACTGGACGGTCCCTGATTGTTTCTTTTGAACGGCTTCTTCCGCTGACCGGATTTGGATCCGCTGAATCTGGCGTTGACTGTCGTGTCTTCGGTGTTGTCACCGTTGTTCTGTCGCTTGTGTCTGTTGCGACGTGGCTTGCCGTTAGCGTCATGGACGTCCAAAGTGCCAGAATGTGGCGTGGTGCTACTGCGAGCTAACCAGCTGTCCTCGCCCGTGCAAAAGCGGGTCATTAGTGTCGTGAGAGCTGCCATGGACTTGGGTTTTTCCTGGCCGAGGTGTCGGGTGAGCCACTCGTCACGGATATTATGCTTAAAAGCCGCCAGGGCTTCGGCGTCCGGACAGTCGACTATCTGGTTCTTGTTAGTTAGGAACCGAGTCCAGAATTTCCTGGCTGACTCTCCGGGCTGTTGAGTAATGTGGCTCAAATCATCGGCGTCCGGTGGTCGCACGTATGTGCCCTGGAAGTTGTCGAGGAACGCGTCTTCCAGGTTTTCCCAACTACCAATGGAATTTGCGGGCAGGCTGTTTAGCCAGTGCTGGGCGGGTCCTTTGAGCTTAAGGGGAAGATACTTGATGGCATGTAGGTCGTCTCCGCGTGCCATGTGAATATGGATAAGGAAATCTTCAATCCATACTGCAGGGTCTGTTGTGCCATCGTATGATCTGATGTTTACGGGTTTGAACCCTTCTGGGAATTCATGATCCATCACTTCATTGGTGAAGCAGAGGGGGTGTGCGGCACCCCTGTGCCAGGCTATGTGGCTACGCAGTTTGAATTGGTCTGGGTGGCTATGTTCGGCCCGGCCGGACTTGTTTATGGTGTATCCGTCGCGATGGTCATCGTCGCGTGCTGGGGCGCGCCCCCGCGATCCGTAGATCGATCTTGGCTGTCCTGCTTTGTTTTCTAGTATATCTTGCAGGTCTTGCGTGTTGCCCTGGGCCATAGTGTATTGGCGTGGGGGTGCGGGCTGGTATTCGGGCTGATATGCCGTTTTATCCCGGCCGCGGGGTGGTCGGTCAGCCGTGTGGCGCTCGAGTCTGTATTCCTCGGCTGCCAGGACCTCAGTCCACCTATCTGTGAGCAGGTCTTGATCAGCTTGGAGTTGCTGCTGCTTCTTTTTCAGGATCCTCGCAGTGGCCATAAGCCGACGCTTGAAGCACTCCTGCTCCACGGGATCCTCAGGCACGCCGAACTCGTCGTCGTCGAGGCTAATCTCGTCTTTGGAGGGGGCATGTAGTTGTGCTCCTCCGGATATCCGTCCGTCGCCTGTTCGTATGGGCTGACCTGCTCATCTTCCTGCTCGGCCTACTCGAAGGCGGGCTGATCAGGGTTGTATTTCTCTTCGGCACCATCCAGATTGTTTTCGTCTCCTGGGCCGGTATTGCTGTGGCGGGGCTTGGAGCGGTGCCGACGACGCCCATGCTTTGTTTTTCTCCCTGAGGGGTCGTCCTCCGTTGCCTCATCACCGTTGGTTTCCTTTGGAGTGTCCACCATATATATATATATATATATATATATATATATATATATATATATATATATATATATATATATATATATATATATATATATATATCGTATGAGGAGGTGGTTGTCCACCGCCCTATGAGTGGTGGTTCCTGTACTTCTCCTGCATCATCGTCCATACCGTCGATGTCTTCAGAGTCGAACTCAAGCACGTCGGTTAGATCATCGACCGTGGCAACGAAGTGGGTGGTGGGTGGGCAGTGAATTCCTTCGTTGCCTGCTTCCCACTCGAGCCGGACATAGTTCGGCCAAGAGCCTCCTGACAAAGAGAGAGACTTTAATGAGCTCAGCATGTCGCTAAAGGGTGAGTGCTGGAACATATCCACAGTGGTAAACTCCATTACCGGAGCCCAACCAGGCTCGGCGGGCTCGGGAGTGCGCGGACTGGAACCTACAACCGGATACGGGTCTGGGGGTCCGGAATCACAGGCTTCCTTAGAAGTGAGGCATGTGTTCGACTCTACCGCTGATGAGAGTGCGCCCTGTGGGGCGGGGTCCATCCCTCCGTCCTTAGGCAACACAGCCTGCTCTGGATTTAGGTCCGGGGCTACTGCGGGGGTGATATCCTGAGCCTTGTCCGACAGCAGGTCTAAGCCGTGCTCATCATGACTGTCCGGTGCTCCTGGCATAGGCCCGAATCCGTCGAAGATCAAGTCTCCACGAATATCCGCCGTGTAGTTCAGGTTTCTGAACCTGATCTTGTGGCCAGGGGCGTAGATGTCGATCTGCTCCAGATGGCCAAGCGAATTAGCCTGCAGTGCGAAGCCGCCGAGCACAAAGATCTGTCCGGGGAGAAAAGTTTCACCCTGGACCGTGTTGTTGACGATGATTGAAGGAGCCATCGAGCCTTGTAGCGACGACATAGAGGAACTCTCAATGAAAGCACCAATGTCGGTGTCAAAACCGGCGGATCTCGGGTAGGGGGTCCTGATCTGTGCGTCTTAGGCTGATGGTAACAGGAAGCAAGGGACATAACGTTTACCCAGGTTAGGGCCCTCTCGATGGAGGTAAAACCCTACTTCCTGCTTGATTAATATTGACGATATGAGTAGTACAAGAGTAGATCTACCACGAGATCGTAGACGCTAAACCCTAGAAGCTAGCCTATGATGATTATGATTGTAATTGTGATCGGCCTTCTAAGGACCAACCTCTCCGGTTTATATAGACACCGAAGAGGGCTAGGGTTTACACGGAGTCGGTTAAAAAGAAGGAAATAAAATATCCGGATCGCCAAGCTTGTCTTCCACGCAAAGGAGAGTCCCATCCGGACACGGGATGGAGTCTTGAGTCTTGTATCTTCACGCTCCAATAGTCCAGACAAAGTATATAGTCTGGCTGTCCGGATACCCCCTAATCCAGGACTCCCTCATGCACCATGCTTAACGGCTTAGAATCAGGACTTCAAAGATGTTTTGAACATCATGGACCATATGAGATGTTCCAGGAGTTGAAGTTCATATTTCAAGCAAATACCTGAGTTGAGAGATATGAAGTCTCCAACAAGTTCTATAGCTAAAAGATGGAGGAGAATTGCTCAACTAGTGAGCATGTGCTCAGATTGTCTGGGTACTACAATCGCTTGAATCAAGTGGAAGTTAATCTTCCAGATAAGATAGTGATTGACAGAGTTCTCTAGTCACCATCACCAAGTTACTAAAACTCCATGATGAACTATAGTATGCAAGGGATGACGAAAACGATTCCCGAGCTCTTCGTGATGCTGAAATCGACGAAGGTAGAAATCAAAGAAAGAGCATCAAGTGTTGATGATTGACAAGACCGCTAGTTTCAAGAAAAGGGCAAAGGGAAAGAAAGGGAACTTCATGTAGAATGGCAAGCAAGTTGTCACTTCCGTGAAGAAGCCCAAAGCTAGACTAAAGCCTGAAACTGAGTGCTTCTGCTGCAAAGGAAATGGTCACTGGAAGCGGAAATGCCCTGAATATTTGGTGGATAAGAAGGATGGCGAAGTGAACAAGGGTATATTGGATATACAGGTTATTGATGTGTACCTTACTAGTGTTTATAGTAGCCCCTGGGTATTTGATACTTGTTCGGTTGCTAAAAATTAGTAACTCGTAACAGGAGTTACAGAATAAACAGAGACTAGTTGAGGGTGAAGTGATGATGTGTGTTGGAAATTGTTCCAAGATTGATACGATCATCATCGCACACTCCCTATACTTTCGGGATTAGTGTTAAACCTAAATAAATGTTATTTGGCGTTTGCGTTGAGCATGAATATGATTTGATCATGTTTATTGCAATACGGTTATTCATTTAAAGTCAGAGTATAATTGTTGTTCTGTTTACATGAATAAAACCTTCGATGGTCATACACCCAATGAAAATAGTTTGTTGGATCTCGATCGTAGTGATACACATATTCATAATATTGATGCCAAAAGATGCAAAGTTGATAATGATAGTGCAACTTATTTGTGGCACTGCCGTTTGGGTCATATCAGTGTAAAGCGGGTGAAGAAACTCCATAAAGATGGACTTTTGGAATCACTTGATTATGAATCATTTGATGCTTGCGAACCATGCCTTATCGGCAAGATGACTAAATCTCCGTTCTCCGGAACAATGGAACGAGCTACTGACTTGTTGGAAATAATACATATCGATGTATGCGATCCAATGAGTGTTGATGCTCGTGGCGAGTATCGTTATTTTCTGACCTTCACAAATGATTTGAGCAGATATGGGTATATCTACTTAATGAAACACAAGTCTGAAACATTTGAAAAGCTCAAAGAATTTCAAAGTGAAGTGGAGAATCATCGTAACAAGAAAATAAAGATTCTATGATCTGATCGTGCAGGAGAATATTTGAGATACGAGTTTGGCCTTCATATAAAACAGTGTGGAATAGTTTCACAGCTCACGCCACATGGAACACCACAGTGTAATGGTGTATCCGAACGTCGTAACCGCACTTTATTGGATATGGTGCGATCTATGATGTATCTTACCGATTTACCACTATCATTTTGGGGTTATGCATTAGACATAGCTGCATTCACTTTAAATAGGGCACCATCAAAATCCGTTGAGACGACGCCTTATGAACTGTGGTTTGGCAAGAAACCAAAGTTTTCGTTTCTTAAAGTTTGGGGCTCCAATGCTTATGTGAAAAAGTTTCAACCTGATAAGATCGAACCCAAATCGGAGAAGTGTGTCTTCATAGAATACCCAATGAAAATTGTTGGGTACACCTTCTATCACAGATCCGAAGGCAAGACATTCATTGCTAAGATGGATCCTTTCTAGAGAAGAGTTTTCTCTCGAAAGAAGTGAGTGGGAGGAAAGTAGAGCTTGATAAGGTAATTGTACCTTCTCCCGAATTGGAAAGTAGTTCATCACAGAAATCAGTTCCAGTGATTCCTACACCAATTAGTGAGGAAGCTAATGATGATGATCACGAAACTTCAAATTAAGTTACTACAGAACCTCGTAGGTCTTCCAAAGTACAGTCTGCACCAGAGTGGTATGGTAATCCTATTCAGGAAGTCATGTTATTAGACCATGATGAACCTACAAACTATGAGGAAGTGATGATGAGCCCAGATTCCGTGAAATGGCTTGAGGCCATGAGATCTGAGATGGGATCCATGTATGAGAACAAAGTATGGACTGATTGACTTGCCCGATGATTGGTGAGTCATTAAGAATAAATGGATCTTCAAGAGGAAGATGGTCTCTGATAGTAGTGTTACTATCTACAAAGCTTGAATTGTCGCAAAATGTTTTCGACAAGTTCAAGGTGTTGACTACGATGAGGTTTTCTCACTCGTATTGATGCTTAAAAGCCTGTCCGAATCATGTTAGTAGTTACCGCATTTTATGATATCTCGCAAATGGATGTCAAAACTGTATTCCTTCATGGATTTCTTAAAGAAGAGTTGTACATGATGCAACCAGAAGGTTTTGTCGATCCTAAAGGTGCTAACAAAGTGTGCAAGCTCCAGCGATCCATCTATGGACTGGTGCAAGCATCTCGGAGTTGGAATATATGCTTTGATAAAGTGATCAAAGCATATGGTTTTATATAGACTTATGGTGAAGCCTGTATTTACAAGAAAGTGAGTGGGAGCTCTGTAACATTTCTAAAACTATATGTAGATGACATATTGTTGATTGGAAATGATGTAGAAATTCTGGATAGCATAAAAGGATACTTGAAGAAGAGTTTTTCAAAGAAAGACCTCGGTGAAGCTGCTTACACATTGAGCATCAAGATCTATAGATATAGATCAAGATGCTTGATAAGATTTTTTAATGTGTACATACCTTGATAAGATTTTGAAGTAGTTCAAAATGGAACAGTCAAAGAAGGAGTTCTTGCATGTGTTGCAAGGTGTGAAGTTGAGTAGGACTCAAAACCCGACAATGGCAGAAAATAGAAAGAGAATGAAAAGTCATTCCCTATGCCACAGTCATAGGTTCCATAAAGTATGCTATGTTGTGTACCAGACCTATTGTATACCTTGCTCTGAGTTTGGCAAGGGAATACAATTTTGATCTAGGAGTAGATCACTGGACAGCGGTCAAGAATATCCTTAGTGAGGACTAAGGAAATGTTTCTCGATTATGGAGGTGATAAAAGAGTTCGTCGTAAAGAGCTACATCGGTGCAAGCTTTTACACCGATACAGATGACTCTAAGTCTCAATCTGGATACATATTGAAAGTGGGAGCAATTACCTAGAGTAGCTTCGTACAGAGCATTGTAGACATAGAATATTTGCAAATTACATACGACTCTGAATGTGACAGACCCGTTGACTAAAGTTCTCTCACGAGCAAAACATGATCATACCTTAGTACTCTTTGGTAGCGATGTGAACTAGATTATTGACTCTAGTAAACTCTTTGGGTGTTGATCACATGACGATGTGAACTATAGGTATTAATCACATACAGATGTGAATATTGGTGTTAAATCACATGGCGATGTGAACTAGACTATTGACTCTAGTGCAAGTGGGAGACTGAAGGAAATATGCCCTAGAGGTAATAATAAAGTTATTATTTATTTCCTTATTTCATGATAAATTTTTATTATTCATGATAGAATTGTATTAACCGGAAACATAATACATGTGTGAATACATAGACAAACATAGTGTCACTAGTATGCCTCTACTTGACTAGCTCGTTGAATCAAAGATGGTTAAGTTTCCTAGCCATAGACATGAGTTGTCATTTGATTAACGGGATCACATCATTAGAGAATGATGTGATTGACTTGACCCATTCCGTTAGCTTAGCACTTGATCGTTTAGTTTGTTCCTATTGCTTTCTTCATGACTTATACATGTTCCTATGACTATGAGATTATGCAACTCCCGTTTACCGGAGGA
The DNA here is from genome assembly GCF_018294505.1 of Triticum aestivum. NCBI lineage: Eukaryota > Viridiplantae > Streptophyta > Magnoliopsida > Poales > Poaceae > Triticum > Triticum aestivum. The sequence continues at coordinate 175,122,141 of NC_057795.1, forward strand.
ACACTTTATGTGCTACCAAACATCATAACGTAACTGGGTGATTATAAAGGTGCTCTACAGGTGTCTCCGAAGGTACTTGTTGAGTTGGCGTATTTCGAGATTAGGATTTGTCACTCTGATTGTCGGAGAGGTATCTCTGGGCCCTCTCAGTAATGCACATCACTATAAGCCTTGCAAGCAATGTGACTAATGAGTTAGTTGCAGGATTATGCATTACATAACGAGTCAAGAGACTTGCCGGTAATGAGATTGAACTAGGTATTGAGATACCGACGATCAAATCTCGGGAAAGTAACATACCGATGACAAAAGGAACAACATATGTTGTTATGCGACTTGACCGATAAAGATCTTCGTAGAATATGTGGGAGCCAATATGAGCATCCAGGTTCCGCTATTGGTTATTGACGGGAGATGTGTCTCGGTCATGTCTACATAGTTCTCGAACCCGTAGGGTCCACACGCTTAAAGTTCGGTGACGATTTATATTATGAGTTATGTGTTTTGATGTACCGAAGGTAGTTCGGAGTCCCGGATGAGATCCGGGACATGAAGAGGAGTCTCGAAATGGTCGAGACGTAATGATCGATATATTGTACGACTATATTCGGACATCGAAAAGGTTCCGAGTGATTCGGGTATTTATCAGAGTACCGGAGAGTTACGGGAATTCGTCGGGAGTATACGGGCCTTATTAGGCTTTAGGGGAAAGAGAGAGGGGAGGCTGCGCGCCCCCCAAGGCCTAGTCTGAATTGGACTAAGGGGAAGGGCTGCGCCCCCTCCTTCCTTCTCTTCTCTTTTCCCTTTCCTTCTCTCCTACTCCTACTACATGGAAGGGGGGAATCCTACTCCCGGTGGGAGTAGGACTCCCCAGGGTGCGCCATAGTTGAGGGCTGGCCCTCCCCCTCCTCCACTCCTTTATATACAGTGGAGGGGGGCAACCCATGGGCACACAAGTTGATCATTGATTTTTAGCCGTGTGTGGTGCCCCTCTCCACCATAATCCACCTCGGTCATATCATAGCGGTGCTTAGGCGAAGCCCTGCGTCGGTAGCTTTATCAACACCGTCATCACGCTGTCGTGCTGACGGAACCCTCCCTCGAAGCTCTACTGGATCGTGAGTTCGTGGGACGTCACCGAGCTGAACGTGTGCAGATCGCGGAGGTGCCGTACATTTGGTACTTGGATCGGTTGATCGTGAAGACGTACGACTACATCAACCGCGTTGTCATAATGATTCCGCTTACGGTCTACGAGGGTACGTGGACGACACTCTCCCCTCTCGTTGTTATGCATCACCATGATCTTGCATGTGCGTAGGAATTTTTTTGAAATTACTATGTTCCCCAACAGGAGGACCCGTGGCGGTTTTGCACTATGCCACAGGTGGAGGAGGTGAAGATCCTGGTGCGGCTGCTGCCGGTGCCGTCGTGTACGGTGATGCTGAGCATGGTGCTCATCGAGTTCCTGATGTTGTCGGTGCAGCAGGCGTTCATGATCAACACCGGGCTCCTGGCCGGCATGCACCTCCCCTGCCTGGGCATCTTCCTTCTCCTCCCGCGCCCGCTCACTGCTGATCACTAGCACCCGCTCGTTCTTCATGTCGGCAGGGGTGGCTGCCATGGCGTGCGCGTCCCCGACGTAGGCACGCGTCGGGCCCTACTTCTCGCCAACACTGCTCCTGGGGCGCAACGAGTGGAAAATTTTGCCCCCAGACCAAAATTCTCGCCGGCAGCCCCCCCCCCCCAAGCGGCAAAAAATGCCTCCTGGGGGGCTCAACGGCTGGAGATGCTCTAACATCCAATATCATCCTGTTGAAAACTTCACTAAGGTTGTTTACAACCAGGTCAGTTTTGCAAACAATATCCATTTTATATCTTGCCCATGTATGGTCTAGTATCTGTGACAACCACTGCCAAGCCTCAAAACTTTCTTTCTTCAAATTTTCCATCCCTTTATCATGACTATTCTTAGTGAAGGAA
>NC_057795.1:175124561-175197450 GCF_018294505.1 Triticum aestivum
CTAAGACAAAACCTCTGTGGGGAGTTAGGGAATACATCATTGGTTGCATTCAACAATCCCTGTTAAGTATGATGGCTTAGAATGATGGCTAAGTATGATGGTAAGTTTAAAGTATGGTCATGAGTAGTGGAGCACATACCTTTTGCCTGTCAGACATAATTGTGTATTTGCCAAACTTGTTCCCAATTCCAATAACAGTTCTCAGCTGTGTGAGAAACCATGTCCAGTTGTCCATCTCTTCCTTGTCAACAACACCAAAGGCTATGGGGAAGATGGGTTGTTCCCACCCTCCCTGTAGCTGCCAATAACTGTTGTCCAGTGCTAAGCTTGATGATGCAACCTCTAGACCTGAAGATATGATCACATTAGTTGTAAATAACACGAACGCAACCATCTTAGATATATGTGTAAGGATCAATACCTATAAATGGCATGCATCCATTTATAAAGCCCTCCTTGCATGCAAAAAGGCAGTAGAACATGTAGTGAAACCTAGGGGTAGGAGCTGGATTTTCTAGGTCCTCTTTTGTTGTCCCTATGCACCTACTGCCTGGGTTAGTATCTAGCACACACCGTAGATAGTCCCTTAGTCGGTGATAGTGGAGTTTGTGATATCCTTGCACAACTTCAACTGCTTTTTCCCTTGCCCTATATGCCAAGCTTTTAGGCACATGAACACCAAATGTTTTCTTTGTGTATGTCATAATTGTCTCAGCACCAACTCTAGGGTTTGATCTAATGGTATCCTCACAAACCTTGGCAACCCAGTTGACTGTAACCTTGGTGCTCTCTCCACTTCCTCCACAAGTGTGATCCGAATTCATCTTCTTGATGTTGAAAGTTGACTCATTAGCTATTCTAGAGGCCACTATGTAAAACTCATAACCTTGCTTTCTATAAGAGCACCAAGAAATAACCCTAGTTGCTTCATTTCTATGACACTCAAAATTCCTAAGTGTCCTTACATGGAAATTTCTAAGTGCTTCTCTGAACTTCACAACATTTAGGAAGCACAAATGCAACGCAAACTGCTCATGTGCATCAGGAAGTGATGGATCATACCATCTCCTCTCCTTCCTCTTCTTCAACCTTCTCTTCCGACCAGAAGGCAACCTTGGAACTTCTTCTTCATCACTAAGGCCAAAATCACCTGGAAAGCAGTATTCATCAGGTTCACGCACAAAATCTACAAACATGGTGTGTTTAGGCTCACTGTGTGACTTGCTAGTTGGACCTAGTTTTCTGACAGGCTTAAGCTTCTTTGCTCCTTTATCTGGTACAACTAAAGGTTCTTCATGTTTAAAAAGGATTTGGTCTTCCTCCCAAAACTCGGAAGGTTCTGAGTTAGCTCCACAGCAGTGCTCTGTAGTATCTTCCTCTTCCCTCTTCTTATGGCTTGTTCCTGTGCCAGCCTCATCTTCACCCCTAGACCAAGCCTTGTTTGATATTTTCCACCCTCTGTAATCACCCCTAAAAAACTCAAAATCTGAAGAAGATTTGGTCATCTCATCTTCATCTTCATCTTCTTCTACTTCTACATCTTCTTCTTCTTCCACAATATTTTTCCCCTTGTTGAAATTAGAAATCTGTGTTGTGTTAAGATAGGGCTCCTCAGGGATTACTGGTGGCAAAGTTGCATTATGGAGTGGATACAGGACACCTTGTTGGGAAACACTGTAAACAACTTTCTCAACAACATTACTAATGGGAATCTGTTCCTCAAGCAAGATGTGATCCATATTAACATCTGCTGGGCTTGGATCGGTAGCTTTTTTGACAATGATGTTCAGGAGCTTCTTATCAACAAATAAGTCAAGCATTTCCTTGAATGCCTCCTCACTATCCAGGACCTCCACCCCCTCCAAGTTCTTCCCTCTTCCTTTACATAAGTCAGAAAAGCATCCACTCATACCCCTCCAACTCAACCAATGCTAATATGGTCAGATAACTGATATCTGAAGAAACTGAATACTGTTTTCTCCATATTATCTGTTCCTTGAAAATGTAGCCTCATTGCAAAATCGCATCATCTCACTTGTAGGAGATTAAATTGACAAACAATTATTTTTCAAGGAACCGAAACTTAAAACAATGACCAAATGCATTGAACATTACTAAAAAAGGTACTAATTACAGTGACATAACCAAAAATATGCACTAGTATGCCAACAAACAATTACACTGCTCATTTGCAATACTGCATTATCTTCTAACTCTAATTAAAGTACTTGTTTTCTAATAAGTAACTATCATCTTCTAACCCTAATTTATAAATTTGAACTAAAAGTATGAATGGTACTGAAATTTCTTACCTCACTCCACCAAATGACGACGCCCACCTGTGGCCGCCCTCTGGATCCGCGTGGATGCACTTCGCCACTGCCCTAGCCGCACGGGCTGTCGGATCTGAGCTCGCCGGATCTACCTGAACCTTGGGCGGTGATGGCTGCGGTGACCTCTATGCCGGGAAGGTCGAGGTGCCTAGCCATTTCTCAACCTCTGAATGTCCACCGCTCTCCTCGCCGGTGACGCCTTGGCTCAAAGGCTTGCCGCCGATGACATTTGGTTGTGGCGCCGCCATCGCCCACCTAGGTCATAGAGCGGGGGAGAGGAGGGGGAGAGTGAGAGGGAGTGCGGCCCGACCGGCTCCTTTCATTCTGACCGGACCGGTCGGGCTAACGGCCGTCAACTGTTGCACCGTGAGCACGCGGTGCCACGTGGCCTGACCGGTGGGCCCAATTGGTCAGGAAAACAGTTAAAATGCTAGTCACTGAGGTTTTGGGTTTTTTGAAACAGCCGACCGCACGTTGGTAGTTTTTTGAGAAAAATTAAGATGTGGTAGTTTTTTGGAACCCTAGCCTGTAAACTGGTAGTTTTATGATGTTTACTCTAGTCGGCCTTGAGTGACAGATATTTGGGTCTCCCTACAGCTGTGGGTAGAATCACCGGTGGCACCTTTAATCATAGGGTGAATTCCATATATGCCACTCAAATTTGCCCGTATCCCCATATGACCCTGCTCCAATAAATCTGACGCTCAAGGCCCGAGTATTGGCCTCGAGATCAGATCGCTGCATGAACCTCATCGCGTCCCATCAACCTCTTGAACTCTCGTCGCAATGATCTTTCCATTTTGGCACCGTCCTTGCCGAAATTTGAGAGCTATCTTCATCTTTTACTCTTTTTGTCGTTCAACATGTACCTACATCAACAAACTTACCGGCCCATCTTTGTGCAAAGCGTGCTTATACACTGATGGCCTCTGATAGCTAGCTAGATTCTGAACCATTGTTCCTGATCAGCGACCTCCTAGTTGATTGTTCGAGGACCGCTTTTGTTGGATAAAGCTCTCTGAAGTTTCCCACAAAAATAACCCTTTCCCCGGTACCGAGCCTGACATATTGCCCCCACTTGTCAATGTGGCATCTCCCTCTCTTTAAACGATAGCGTGCAGGTGGTGGTGCGGCGACAGCATGCGGGCGGCGCGGTGGGCAATGGGGGTGACAAGCTGACGTGGCAAGTATTAGGAGATGTCAAATCACCCTAGATATCGAGAGAGATGGAGGGATTTATTAGGACTTTTCAATAATTTTCAGAAATCCAAATAACATTCAAACAAATCTAAATTCACTCAAATAAGATTCAAACAGCTCAAATTTCTATTATATTTTAAGATTTTTAGAGTATTCAAATGAAATTTGAGTCCAAACATAACTAGTCACATTCCTAATCCTCATCTACTCTTCGTTAGAGTTGACGAGGCCGAGGGAGTCGTCGCTCCCGAGGTCGATGATGCCGAGCGAGGCCACCGAAGTGGCAAGCGCTTCGTGAAGCCCTGGCATATCCGCCAAGTTGTTGTTGGGGAACGTACTAATTTCAAAAAAATTCCTACATACACGCAAGATCATGGTGATGGCATAGCAACAAGAGGGGAGAGTGTTGTCCACGTACCCTCGTAGACCGTAAGCGGAAGCGTTATGACAACGCGGTTGATGTAGTCGTACGTCTCCACGATCCGACCGATCCAAGTACCGAACTTACGGCACCTCCGTGTTCAGCATACGTCCAGCTCGATAACGTTCTCCGGGCTCCAATCCAGCAAAGCGTCGGGGATGAGTTCCGTTAGCACGACGGCGTGGTGACGATGATGATGTTCTACCGGCGCAGGGCTTCGCCTAAACTCCGTGACGATACAACCGAGGTGGAATATGGTGGAGGGGGGCACCGCACACGGCTAAGGAACGATCCGTAGATCAACTTGTGTGTCATGGGATGCCCCCCTGCCCCAAAAATATAAAGGAGCAAGGGGGGAGGGGGCCGGCCCTAGGAGGGGGCGCGCCAAGTGTAGAGTCCTACTAGGACTCCCTAGTCCTAGTAGGATTCCACCTCCCTTGTTGGAGAAGGAGAAGGGGAAAGAGGGGGAGAGGAAGAAGGAAAGGGGGGCTGCGCCCCTTGTCCAATTCGGACCAGAGGGGGGGCGCAGGCCTCCTTCCTTTTGGCCTCTCTCCTCTATTCCCGTATGGCCCAACAAGGCCCATATACTCCCCGGCGAATTCCCGTAACTCTCCGGTACTCCGAAAAATACCCGAATCACTCGGAACCTTTCCGAACTCCGAATATAGTCGTCCAATATATCGATCTTTACGTCTCGACCATTTCGAGACTCCTCGTCATGTCCCCGATCTCATCCGGGACTCCGAACTCCTTTGGTACATCAAAACTCATAAACTCATAATATAACTGTCATCGAAACCTTAAGCGTGCGGACCCTACGGGTTTGAGAACTATGTAGACATGACCTAGAACTGTTTCCGGTCAATAACCAATAGTGGAACCTGGATGTTCATATTGGCTCCTACATATTCTACGAAGATCTTTATCGGTCAAACCGCATAACAACATACGTTGTTCCCTTTGTCATCGGTATGTTACTTGCCCGAGATTCGATCGTCGGTATCCAATACCTAGTTCAATCTCGTTACCGGCAAGTCTCTTTACTCGTTCCGTAATACATCATCCCACAACTAACTCATTAGTTGCAATGCTTGCAAGGCTTAAGTGATGTGTATTACCGAGAGGGCCCAGAGATACCTCTCCGACAATCGGAGTGACAAAACCTAATCTCGAAATACGCCAACCCAACATGTACCTTCGGAGACACCTATAGAGTACCTTTATAATCACCCAGTTACGCTGTGACGTTTGGTAGCACACAAACCGTTTCTCTGGTAAACGGGAGTTGCATAATCTCATAGTCACAGGAACATGTATAAGTTATGAAGAAAGCAGTAGCAACATACTAAACGATCGTGTGCTAAGCTAACGGAATGGGTCAAGTCAATCACATCATTCTCCTAATGATGTGATCCCGTTAATCAAATGACAACTCTTTTGTTCATGGCTAGGAAACTTAACCATCTTTGATTCACGAGCTAGTCAAGTAGAGGCATACTAATGACACTATGTTTGTCTATGTATTCACACATGTATTATGTTTCCGATTAATACAATTCTAGCATGAATAATAAACATTTATCATGACATAAGGAAATAAATAATAACTTTATTATTGCCTCTAGGGCATATTTGCTTCAGTCTCGCACTTGCACTAGAGTCAATAATCTAGTTCACATCGCCATGTGATTTAACACCAATATGCATATCTATATATGATTAACACCCATAGTTCACATTGTCATGTGACCAACACCCAAAGGGTTTACTAGAGTCAATAATCTAGTTCACATTGCAATGTGATTAACACCCAAAGAGTACTAAGGTGTGATCAGGTTTTGCTCGTGAGAGAAGCTTAGTCAACGGGTCTGTCATATTCAGAGCCGTATGTATTTTGCAAATATTATATGTCTTCAATGCTCTGCATGGAGCTACTCTAGCTAATTGCTCCCACTTTCAATATGTATCCAGATTGAGACTTAGAGTCATCTGGATTGGTGTAAAAGCTTGCATCGTTGTAACTTTTTACGACTGGCTCTTTTATCACCTCCATAATCGAGAAACATCTCCTTAGTCCTCACTAAGGATATTTTTGACCGCTGTTCTAGTGATCTACTTTTAGATCAAAATTGTATTCCTTTGCCAAACTCAGAGCAAGGTCTACAATAGGTCTAGTACACAGCATAGCATACTTTATAGAACCTACGACTGAGGCATAGGGAATGACTGTTCATTCTTTTCTATTTTCTGCCATGGTCGGGTTTTGAGTCTTACTCAACTTCACACCTTGCAACACAGGCAAGAACTCTTTCTTTGACTGTTCCATTTTGAACTACTTCAAAATCTTGTCAAGGTATGTACTCATTGAAAAATCTTATCAAGCGTCTTGATCTATCTCTATAGTCTTGATGCTCAATGTGTAAGCAGCTTCACCAAGGTCTTTCTTTGAAAAACTCTTTTCAAACACTCCTTTATGCTTTCCAGAAAAATTCTACATTATTTCCGATCAACAATATGTCATTCACATATACTTATCAGAAATGTTGTAGTGCTCCCACTCACTTTCTTGTAAATACAGGCTTCACCGCAAGTCTGTATTAAAACTATATGCTTTGATTAACTTATCAAAGCATATATTCCAACTCCGAGATGCTTGCACCAGTCCATTGATGGATCGCTGGAGCTTGCACATTTTGTTAGCACCTTTCGGATCGACAAAACCTTCTGGTTGCATCATATACAACTCTTCTTTAAAAAATCCATTAAGGAATGCAGTTTTGACATCCATTTGCCAGATTTCATAAAATGTGGCAATTGCTAACATGATTCAGACAGACTTAAGCATAGATACGAGTGAAAAACTCTCATCATAGTCAACACCTTGAACTTGTCGAAAACCTTTTGCGACAATTCTAGCTTTGTAGATAGTAACACTATCAGCGTCCGTCTTCCTCTTGAAGATCCATTTAATCTCGATGTCTCGCCGATCATTGGGCAAGTCAATCAAAGTCCATACTTTGTTTTCATACATGGATCTTATCTTAGGTCTCATGGCCTCAAGCCATTTTGCGGAATCTGGGCTCACCATCGCTTCTTCATAGTTCGTAGGTTCGTCATGGTCTAGTAACATAACTTCCAGAACAGGATTACCGTACCACTCTGGTGCGGATCATACTCTGGAAGACCTACGAGGTTCTGTAGTAACTTAATCTGAAGTTTCATGATCATCATCATTAACTTCCTCACTAATTGGTGTAGTAGTCACAGGAACAGATTTCTATGATGAACTACTTTCAAATAAGGGAGCAGGTACAGTTACCTCATCAAGTTCTACTTTCCTCCCACTCACTTCTTTCGAGAGAAACTCCTTCTCTAGAAAGGATCCATTCTTAGCAACGAATGTTTTGCCTTTGGATTTGTGATAGAAGGAGTACCCAACAGTTTCCTTTGGGTATTCTATGAAGACGCACTTCTCCGATTTGGGTTCGAGCTTATCAGGTTGAAACTTTTTCATATAAGCATCGCAACTCCAAACTTTAAGAAACGACAGCTTAGGTTTACTGCTAAACCATAGTTCATACGGTGTCATCTCAACGGATTTAGATGGTGCCCTTTTAAACGTGAATGCAGCTGTCTCTAATGCACAACCCCAAAACGATAGTGGTAAAACCGATAAGAAACATCATAGATCGCACCATATCCAATAAAGTGCAGTTACGACGTTCGGACACACCATAACGTTGTGGTGTTCCAGGTGGCGTGAGCTGTGAAATTATTCCACATTGTTTTAATTGAAGACCAAACTCGTAACTCAAATATTTGTCTCCGCGATCAGATCGTAGAAACTTTATTTTCTTGTTACGATGATTTTCCACTTCACTCTGAAATTCTTTGAACCTTTCAATTATTTCAGACTTATGTTTCATCAAGTAGATATACTCATATCTGCTCAATTCATCTTGTGAAGGTCAGAAAATAACGATACCCGCCACGAGCATCAACACTCATTGGACCGCATACATCGGTATGTATTGTTTCCAATAAGTCAGTAGCTCGTTCCATTGTTCCGGAGAACGGAGTTTTAGTCATCTTGCCCAAAAGGCATGGTTCGCAAGCATCAAATGATTCATAACCAAGTGATTCTGAAAATCCATCTTTATGGAGTTTCTTCATGCGCTTTACACCGATATGACCCAAACGGAAGTGCCACAAATAAGTTGCACTATCATTATCAACTTTGCATCTTTTGGCATCAATATTATGAATATGTGTATCACTACGATCGAGATCCAACAAACTATTTTCATTGGGTGTATGACCATCAAAGGTTTTATTCATTTAAACAGAACAACAATTATTCTCTGATTTTAAATGAATAACCGTATTGCAATAAACATGATCAAATCATATTCATGTTCAACACAAACGCCAAATAACATTTATTTAGGTTTAACACTAATCCCGAAAGTATAGGGAGTGTGCGATGATGATCATATCAATCTTGGAACCACTTCCAATACACATCGTCACTTCACCCTCAACTAGTCTCTGTTTATTCTGTAACTCCTATTTCGAGTCACTAATTTTAGCAACCGAACAAGTATCAAATAGTCAGGAGCTACTATAAACACTAGTAAGGTACACATCAATAACCTGTATATCAAATATACCCTTGTTCAATCTGCCATCCTTCTTATCCACCAAATATTCAGGGTATTTCCGTTTCCAGTGACCATTTCCTTTGCAGTGTAAGCACTCAGTTTCAGGCTTTGGTTCAGCTTTGGGCTTCTTCATGGGAGTGACAACTTGCTTGTCATTCTACTTGAAGTTCCCCTTTCTTTCCCTTTGCCCTTTTCTTGAAACTAGTGATCTTGTCAACCATCAATACTTGATGCTCTTTCTTCATTTCTACCTTCGTCGATTTCAACATCACGAAGAGCTCAGGAATCGTTTTCGTCATCCCTTGCATACTATAGTTCAGCACAAAGTTCTACTAACTTGGTGATGGTGACTAGAGAATTCTGTCAATCACTACGTTATTTGGAAGATTAACTCCCACTTGATTCAAGCGATTGTAGTACCCAGACAATCTGAGCACATGCTCACTAGTTGAGCGATTCTCCTCCATCTTTTAGCCATAGAACTTGTTGGAGACTTCATATCTCTCAACTCGGGTATTTGCTTGAAATATTAACTTCAACTCCTGGAACATCTCATATGGTCCATGACGTTCAAAACGTCTTTGAAGTCCCGATTCTAAGCCGTTAAGCATGGTGCACTAAACTATCAAGTAGTCATCATATTGAGCTAGCCAAACGTTCATAACGCCTACATCTGCTCCTGCAATAGATCTGTGACCTAACGGTGCATTAAGGACACAATTCTTCTATGCAGCAATGAGGATAAACCTCAGATCACGGATCTAATCCGCATCATTGCTACTAACATCTTTCAACACAATTTTCTCTAGGAACATATAAAAATTAACATATGAAAGCAACTATGCAAGCTATTGATCTACAACATAATTTGCAAAATACTACCAGGACTAAGTTCATGATAAATTTAAGTTCAATTAATCATATTACTTAAGAACTCCCACTTAGATAGATATCTCGCTAGTCATCTAAGTGATTACGTGATCCAAATCAACTAAACCATAACCGATCATCACGTGAGATGGAGTAGTTTTCAATGATGAACATCACTATGTTGATCATATCTACTATATGATTCACGCTCGGCCTTTCGGTCTCTGTGTTCCGAGGCCATATCTGCATATGCTAGGCTCGTCAAGTATAACCTGAATATTCCGCGTGTGCAAAACTGGCTTGCACCCGTTGTAGATGGACGTAGAGCTTATCACACCCGATCATTACGTGGTGTCTGGGCACGACGAACTTTGGCAACGGTGCATATTCAGGGAGAACACTTCTTGATAATTTTTAGTAAGAGATCATCTTAAAATGCTACCGTCAATCAAAGCAGAATAAGATGTATAACAGAAAAACATCATATGCAATCAAAAATATGTGACATGATATGGCCATGATCATCTTGTGCCTTTGATCTCCATCTCCAAAGTACTGTGATGATCTCTATCGTTACTGGCACGACACCATGATCTTCATCATCTTGATCTATATCAATGTGTCTTCACATGGTCATCTCGCCAACTATTGCTCTTGCAACTATTGCTATCGCATAGCAATAAAGTAAAGCACTTATTTGGCACTTGCATCTTTATGCAACAAAGAGACAACCATAAGGCTTCTGCCAGTTGCCAATAACTTCAACAAAACATGATCATCTCATACAACAACTTATATCTCATCACGTCTTGACCATATCACATCACAACATGCCCTGCAAAAACAAGTTAGACGTCCTCTACTTTGTTGTTGCAAGTTTTACGTGGCTGCTACGGGCTTAGCAAGAAGCGTTCTTACCTACGCATCAAAACCACAACGATAGTTTGTCAAGTTGGTGTTGTTTTAACCTTCGCAAGGACCGGGCATAGCCACACTCGGTTCAACTAAAGTTGGAGAAACTGACACCCGCCAGCCACCTGTGTGCAAAGCACGTCGGTAGAACCAGTCTCGCGTAAGCGTACGCGTAATGTCGGTCCGGACCGCTTCATCCAACAATACCGCCGAACCAAAGTATGACATGCTGGTAAGTAGTATGACTTATATCGCCCACAACTCACTTGTATTATACTCGTGCATATAACATCAACGCATAAAACCTGGCTCGGATGCCACTGTTGGGGAACATAGTAATTTCAAAAAAATTCCTACGTACACGCAAGATCATGGTGATGGCATAGCAACGAGAGGGGAGAGTGTTGTCCACGTACCCTCGTAGACCGTAAGCGGAAGCGTTATGACAACGCGGTTGATGTAGTCGTACATCTTCACGATCCGACCGATCCAAGTACCGAATGTACGGCACCTCCGTGTTCAGCATACGTCCAGCTCGATGACGTTCTCCGGGCTCCAATCCAGCAAAGCGTCGGGGATGAGTTCCGTCAGCACAACGGCGTGGTGACGATGATGATGTTCTACCGGCGCAGCGCTTCGCCTAAACTCCGTGACGATACAACCGAGGTGGAATATGGTGGAGGGGGGCACCGCACACAGCTAAGGAACGATCCGTAGATCAACTTGTGTGTCATGGGGTGCCCCCCTGCCCCCGTATATAAAGGAGCAAGGGGGGAGGAGGCCAGCCCTAGCAGGGGGCGCGCCAAGTGTGGATTCCTACTAGGACTCCCTAGTCTTAGTAGGATTCCACCTCCCTTGTTGGAGTAGGAGAAGGGGAAAGAGGGGGAGAGGAAGAAGGAAAGGGGAGCTGCGCCCCTTGTCCAATTCGGACCAGAGGGGGGACGCAGGCCTCCTTCCTTTTGCCCTCTCTCCTCTATTCCCGTATGGCCCAACAAGGCCCATATACTCCCCGGCGAATTCCCGTAACTCCGGTACTCCGAAAAATACCCGAATCACTCGGAACCTTTCCGAACTCCGAATATAGTCGTCCAATATATCGATCTTTACGTCTCGACCATTTCGAGACTCCTCGTCATGTCCCCGATCTCATCCGGGACTCTGAACTCCTTCGGTACATCAAAACTCATAAACTCATAATATAGCTGCCATCGAAAACTTAAGCGTGCGGACCCTACGGGTTCGAGAACTATGTAGACATGACCTAGAACTGTTTCCGGTCAATAACCAATAGTGGAACCTGGATGTTCATATTGACTCCTACATATTCTACGAAGATCTTTATCGGTCAAACCGCATAACAACATACGTTGTTCCCTTTGTCATCGGTATGTTACTTGCCCGAGATCAATCGTCGGTATCCAATACCTAGTTCAATCTCGTTACCGGCAAGTCTCTTTACTCGTTCCGTAATACATCATCCCACAACTAACTCATTAGTTGCAATGTTTGCAAGGCTTAAGTGATGTGTATTACCGAGAGGGCCCAGAGATACCTCTGCGACAATCGGAGTGACAAAACCTAATCTTGAAATAAGCCAACCCAACATGTACCTTCGGAGACACCTGTAGAGCACCTTTATAATCACCCAGTTACGTTGTGACGTTTGGTAGCACACAAAGTGTTCCTCTGGTAAACGGGAGTTGCATAATCTCATAGTCACAGGAACATGTATAAGTTATGAAGAAAGCAGTAGCAACATACTAAACGATCGTGTGCTAAGCTAACGGAATGGGTCAAGTCAATCACATCATTCTCCTAATGATGTGATCTCGTTAATCAAATGACAACTCTTTTGTCCATGGCTAGGAAACTTAACCATCTTTGATTCACGAGCTAGTCAAGTAGAGGCATACTAGTGACACTATGTTTGTCTATGTATTCACACATGTATTATGTTTCCGGCTAATACAATTCTAGCATGAATAATAAACATTTATCATGAAATAAGGAAATAAATAATAACTTTATTATTGCCTCTAGGGCATATTTCCTTCAGTTGTCAGGGTGGCCAGGGGAGGAGCTAGGATCAGCCCAAGCCCAGGGCCCATGCTTGGTACAGTGCCTCAACAGTGTTGCTACAGTGCGCGAGATAGTATACTCAACACTAAGTGTAATCAGCACGCCCCAGGCCCAGGCCCCCCCCCCCGGCCTGGGTCCTAGCTCCGCCACTAAGGGTGGCGCTGCGACACCTTTGATTCATGAATTGCTTGGAGGAACCCCGATGACTCTTCCTGGTCGCCAGGCTCACTGGCCACTTTGTAATCCTCCGGCAAGGTGGCACCAAATCCTTCTTAGGGACGCGGAGGCTGTTGCGCACCGTGGACTCAATTTCGGATTGATGCAGACACCGCCTCACGGCGTAGAGCCGTTGTAACCAGTTGGCGGCACCGGAACGCCCCTGACACCGACTTGTGCACGGTACACGACATCCACGTCATGGTAATTGCGCCCCTCCCAAAATGGGTTGGTATGTGCCGTCGAAGTGCTAGATCCGGTCCACATGATTCTGGGTGAGGATCTACGACCAACGAGGGTTCTGAGGGTGTAGGCCAATGTGACGCCTGGATAATTATGCTATAATAATCCTCTACTAATGATGCCACATCACCTTGGTTACTGTAGATAATCTCACGTTAGTTTAAAATGATTTAAATTCAAAATTAAATTAAAGGCAAACAATAAAAGTTTTCAAACAATAAAACTAAAAAGTTCGGGTTGTGTCAAATAATTCATAGGGAATTATGATGGAGAAACCACACTGTTATAGTATGTCTAGATGCTCCAAAATAATAGAAACAACAACAAAAACAATTATTTAAATACCTTTTGTAATTAATAAAATATCAAACTAACTTATTGAGGACTAGATTTTTTGTGACTATGGACTAAGTTGAAATACTAATTTAGATGCTAAGTGTATATCTTACTAAGACTAAAATAATAGGAAACAAAACTAAAACAGAAAAGAGATAAAAATAAGCAAAAAGCAAAACAAAAATAAATAAGCAAGTCGATCTTCCCAGGCCCAACTGGGCTTTAGCCCAGCCGGCCGGCCAACCCCGGCCTACACATACCCCCACTACTGAAACCCTAACCACCGACACCCCCACTCAACCCACTCGCTCGCTCTCCCCTACGCCCGATCCGGATCTGGATCGGGGCTCGACGCCTCGTAACCCCATCGTCGTCGCCCAGAAGGCCACATCGCCAGAGCCCCTCGCCGCCTCGACTCCGTCGACGCATGTCGTCCCCGTCCTCCTTCCCAAGGGCCTCCCTCGTGTTGTGGAACGTAGTAATTTCAAAAAACAATCCTACGTACACGCAAGATCATGGTGATGACATAGCAACGAGAGGGGAGAGTGATGTCCACGTACCCTCATAGACCGTAAGCAGAAGTGTTATGACAACGCGGTTGATGTAGTCGTACGTCTTCACGATCCGACCGATCCAAGCACCGAACGTACGGCACCTCCGAGTTTAGCACACGTTCAGCTCGATGACGATCCCCGGGCTCCGATCCAGCAAAGCTTCAGGGATGAGTTCCGTCAGCATGACGGTGTGGTGACGATGATGATGTTCTACCGGCGCAGGGCTTCGCCTAAACTCCGCGACGATATGACCGAGGTGGAATATGGTGGAGGGGGGAACCGCACACGGCTAAGGAATGATCCGTAGATCAACTTGTGTGTTCTGGGGTGCCCCCCTGCCCCCGTATATAAAGGATCAAGGGGGGAGGCCGGCCGGCCCTTGTGGGCGCGCCAAGGAGGAGGAGTCCTCCTCCTAGTAGGAGTAGGACTCCCCCTTTCCTACTCCTACTAGGAGGGGAAAGGAATGGGGAGAGGGGGAACGAAAGAGGGGGGGCGCCGCCCCCCCTTCCTAGTCCAATTCGGACCAGAGGGAGAGGGGGGGCGCGGCCCACCCTGGCCACCCCTCTCTCTTTCCACCAAGGCCCATGTGGCCCATTATCTCTCCCCGGGGGGTTCCCGTAACCCTCCGGCACTCCGGTTTTCTCCGAAAACGTCCGGAACACTTCCGGTGTCCGAATATAGTCGTCCAATATATCAATCTTTATGTCTCGACCATTTTGAGACTCCTCGTCATGTCCGTGATCACATCCGGGACTCCGAACAAACTTCGATACATCAAAACTTACAAACTCATAATAAAACTGTCATCATAACGTTAAGAGTGCGGACCCTACGGGTTCGAGAACTATGTAGACATGACCTAGAACTATTCTCGGTCAATAACCAATAGCGGAACCTGGATTCCCATATTGGTTCCTACATATTCTACGAAGATCTTTATCGGTCAAACCGCATAACAACATACGTTGTTCCCTTTGTCATCGGTATGTTACTTGCCCGAGATTCGATCGTCGGTATCCAATACCTAGTTCAATCTCGTTACCGGCAAGTCTCTTTACTCGTTACGTAATACATCATCTCGCAACTAACTCATTAGTCACATTGCTTGCAAGGCTTATAGTGATGTGCATTTCCGAGAGGGCCCAGAGATACCTCTCCGACAATCGGAGTGACAAAACCTAATCTCGAAATACGCCAACCCAACATGTACCTTTGGAGACACCTGTAGTACTCCTTTATAATCACCCAGTTACGTTGTGACGTTTGGTAGCACCCAAAGTGTTCCTCTGGTAAACGGGAGTTGCATAATCTCATAGTTATAGGAACATGTATAAGTCATGAAGAAAGCAATAGCAACATACTAAACGATCAAGTGCTAAGCTAACGGAATGGGTCAAGTCAATCACATCATTCTCCTAATGATGTGATCCCGTTAATCAAATGACAACTCTTTTGTCAATGGCTAGGAAACATAACCATCTTTGATAAACGAGCTAGTCAAGTAGAGGCATACTAGTGACTATATGTTTGTCTATGTATTCACACATGTATCATTGTTTCCGGTTAATGCAATTCTAGCATGAATAATAAACATTTATCATGAAATAAGGAAATAAATAATAACTTTATTATTGCCTCTAGGGCATATTTCCTTCAGTCTCCCACTTGCACTAGAGTCAATAATCTAGTTCACATCGCCATGTGATTTAACACCAATATTCACATCTGCATGTGATTAATACCCATAGTTCACATCATCATGTGATCAACACCCAAAGGGTTTACTAGAGTCAATAATCTAGTTCACATCGCTATGTATTAACACCCAAAGAGTACTAAGGTATGATCATGTTTTGCTTGTGAGAGAAGTTTAGTCAACGGATCTGTCATATTCAGAGCCGTAAATATTTTGCAAAATATTCTATGTCCACAATGCTCTGCATGGAGCTACTCTAGCTAATTGCTCCCACTTTCAATATGTATCCAGATTGAGACTTAGAGTCATCTGGATTGGTGTAAAAGCTTGCACCGATGTAACTCTTTACGACGGGCGCTTTTATCACCTCCATAATCGAGAAATATTTCCTTAGTCCTCACTAAGGATATTCTTGACCGCTGTCTAGTGATCTACTCTTAGATCAAAATTGTATTCTTTTGCCAAACTCAGAGAAAGGTATACAATAGGTCTAGTATACAGCATAGCATACATTGTAGAACCTATGACTGAGGCATAGGGAATGACTGTTCATTCTTTTTCTATTTTCTGCAATGGTCGGGTCTTGAGTCTTACTCAACTTCACACCTTGTAACACAGGCAAGAACTCCTTCTTTTTACTGTTCCATTTTGAACTATTTCAAAAAAATTATCAAGGTATGTACTCATTGAAAAAACCTTATCAAGCGTCTTGATCTATCTATATAGATCTTGATGCTCAATGTGTAAGCAGCTTCAACGAGGTCTTGCTTTGAAAAACTCTTATTCAAGTATCCTTTCATGCTATCCAGAATTTCTATATCATTTCCAATCAACAATATGTCATCCACATATAATATTAGAAATGCTACAGAGCTACCACTCACTTTCTTGTAAATACAGGCTTCACCACAAGTCTGCATAAAACTATATGCTTTGATCAACTTATCAAAGCGTATATTCCAACTCTGAGATGCTTGCACCAGTCCATAGACGAATCGCTGGAGCTTGTACATTTTGTTAGCACCTTTAGGATTGACAAAACCTTCTGGTTGCATCATATACAACTCTTCTTTAAGAAAACCATTAAGGAATGTAGTTTCGATATCCATTTGCCGGATTTCATAAAACGTGGCAATTGCTAACATGATTCGAACTGATTTAAGCATCGCTACATTTGAGAAAATCTCATTGTAGTCAACACCTTGAACTTGTCGAAAACCTTTTGCGACAATTCTAGCTTTGTAGATAGTAACACTATCAGCGTCCGTCTTCCTCTTGAAGATCCATTTAATCTCAATGTCTTGCCGATCATTAGGCAAGTCAATCAAAGTCCATACTTTGTTTTCATACATGGATCTTATCTCAGATCTCATGGCCTCAAGCCATTTTGCGGAATCTGGGCTCACCATCGCTTCTTCATAGTTCGTAGGTTCGTCATGGTCTAGTAACATAACTTCCAGAACAGGATTACCGTACCAATCTGGTGCGGATCTTACTCTGGAAGACCTACGAGGTTCTGTAGTAACTTAATCTGAAGTTTCATGATCATAGTCATTAACTTCCTCACTAATTGGTGTAGGAATCGCTGGAACTGATTTCTGTGATGAACTACTTTCCAATAAGGGAGAAGGTACAATTACCTCATCAAGTTCTACATTCCTCCCACTCACTTCTTTCGAGAGAAACTTCTTCTCTAGAAAGGATCCATCTTAGCAACGAATAACTTTCCTTCGGATCTGTGATAGAAGGTGTACCCAATAGTTACCTTTGGGTATTCTATGAAGACGCACTTCTCCGATTTGGGTTCGAGCTTATCTGGTTGAAACTTTTTCATATAAGCATCGCAACTCCAAACTTTAAGAAACGACAGCTTAGGTTTACTGCTAAACCATAGTTCATACAGTGTCGTCTCAACGTATTTAGATGGTGCCCTTTTAAACATGAATGCATCTGTCTCTAATGCACAACCCCAAAACGATAGTGGTAAAACCGATAAGAGATATCATAGATCGCACCATATCCAATAAAGTGCAGTTACGACGTTCGGACACACCATAACGTTGTGGTGTTCCAGGTGGCGTGAGCTGTGAAACTATTCCACATTGTTTTAGTTGAAGACCAAACTCGTAACTCAAATATTCGTCTCCGCGATCAGATCGTAGAAACTTTATTTTCTTGTTACGATGATTTTTCCACTTCACTCTGAAATTCTTTGAACCTTTCAATTATTTCAGACTTATGTTTCATCAAGTAGATATACTCATATCTGCTCAATTCATCTTGTGAAGGTCAGAAAATAACGATACTCGCCACAAGCATCAACACTCATTGGACCGCATACATCGGTATGTATTGTTTCCAATAAGTCAGTAGCTCGTTCCATTGTTCCAGAGAACGGAGTTTTAGTCATCTTGCCCAAAAGGCATGGTTCGCAAGCATCAAATGATTCATAACCAAGTGATTCTGAAAATCCATCTTTATGGAGTTTCTTCATGCGCTTTACACCGATATGACCCAAACGGCAGTGCCACAAATAAGTTGCACTATCATTATCAACTTTGCATCTTTTGGCATCAATATTATGAATATGTGTATCACTACGATCGATATCCAACAAACTATTTTCATTGGGTGTATGACCGTCAAAGGTTTTATTCATTTAAACAGAACAACAATTATTCTCTGATTTTAAATGAATAACCGTATTGCAATAAACATGATCAAATCATATTCATGCTCAACGCAAACGCCAAATAACATTTATTTAGGTTCAACACTAATCCCAAAAGTATAGGGAGTGTGCGATGATGATCATATCAATCTTGGAACCACTTCCAACACTCATCGTCACTTCCCCTTCAACCAGTCTCTGTTTATATAACTCCTGTTTCGAGTTACTAATCTTAGCAACTGAACAAGTATCAAATACTCAGGGGCTACTATAAACACTAGTAAGGCACATATCAATAACCTGTATATCAAATAGACCCTTGTTCACTTTGCCATCCTTCTTATCCACCAAATGTTCAGGGCATTTCCGCTTCCAGTGACCATTTCCTTTGCAGTATAATCACTCAGTTTCAGGCTTTGGTCCAACTTTGGGCTTCTTCGCGGGAGTGACAACTTGCTTGCCATTCTGCTTGAAGTTCCCTTTCTTTCCCTTTGCCCTTTTCTTGAAACTAGTGGTCTTTTCAATCATCAACACTTGATGCTCTTTCTTGATTTCTACCTTCGTCGATTTCAGTATCACAAAGAGCTCAGGAATTGTTTTCGTCATCCCTTGCATTATAGTTCATCACGAAGTTCTACTAACTTGGTGGTGGTGACTAGAGAATTCTATCAATCACTATCTTATCTGGAAGATTAACTCCCACTTGATTCAAGCGATTGAAGTACCCAGACAATCTGAGCACATGCTCACTAGTTGAGTGATTCTCCTCCATCTTTTAGCTATAGAACTTGTTGGAGACTTCATATCTCTCAACTCGGGTATTTGCTGGAAATATTAACTTCAACTCCTGGAACATCTCATATGGTCCATGACGTTCAAAACGTCTTTGAAGTCCCGATTCTAAACCGTTAAGCATGGTGCACTAAACTATCAAGTAGTAATCATATTGAGCTAGCCAAACGTTCATAACGTCTGCATCTGCTCCTGCAATAGGTTTGTCACCTAGCGGTGCATCAAGGACATAATTCTTCTGTGCAGCAACGAGGATAATCCTTAGATCACGGATCAAATCCGCATCATTGCTACTAACATCTTTCAACATAGTTTTCTCTAGGAACATATCAAAATAAACATATGAAAGCAACAACACGAGCTATTGATCTATAACATAATTTGCAAAATACGACCAGGACTAAGTTCATGATAAACTAAAGTTCAATTAATCATATTACTTAAGAACTCCCACTTAGAAAGACATCCCTCTAATCTTCTAAGTGATCACGTGATCCAAATCAACTAAACCATAACCGATCATCACGTGAGATGGAGTAGTTTTCAATGGTGAACATCACTATGTTGATCATATCTACTATATGATTCACGCTCGACCTTTCGGTCTCCGTGTTCCGAGGCCATATCTACATATGCTAGGCTCATCAAGTTTAACCTGAGTATTCTGCGTGTGCAAAGCTGGCTTGCACCCGTTGTAGATGGACGTAGAGCTTATCACACCCGATCATCACGTGGTGTCTGGGCACGACGAACTTTGGCAATGGTGCATACTCAGGGAGAACACTTCTTGATAATTAGTGAGAGATCATCTTAAAATGCTACCGTCAATCAAAGCAAGATAAGATGCATAAAGGATAAACATCACATGCAATCAATATAAGTGATATGATATGGCCATCATCATCTTGTGCTTGTGATCTCCATCTCCAGAGCACCGTCATGATCACCATCGTCACCGGCGCGAAACCTTGATCTCCATCGTAGCATCGTTGTCCTCTCGCCAACTATTGCTTCTACGACTATCGCTACCGCTTAGTGATAAAGTAAAGCAATTACAGGGCGTTTGCATTTCATACAATAAAGCGACAACCATATGGCTCCTACCAGTTGCCGATAACTCGGTTACAAAACATGATCATCTCATACAATAAAATATAGCATCACGTCTTGACCATATCACATCACAACATGCCCTGCAAAAACAAGTTAGATGTCCTCTACTTTGTTGTTGCAAATTTTACGTGGCTGCTACGGGCTTAGCAAGAACCGTTCTTACCTACGCATCAAAACCACAACGATAGTTTGTCAAGTTAATGCTGTTTTAACCTTCGCAAGGACCGGGCGTAGCCACACTCGATTCAGCTAAAGTGAGAGAGACAGACACCCGCCAGTCAACTTTAAGCACGAGTGCTCGTAACGGTGAAACCAGTCTCGCGTAAGCGTACGCGTAATGTCGGTCCGGGCAGCTTCATCTCACAATACCGCTGAGCCAAAGTATGACATGCTAGTAAGCAGTATGACTTGTATCGCCCACAACTCACTTGTGTTCTACTCGTGCATATGACATCTACGCATAAAACCTGGCTCGGATGCCACTGTTGTGGAACGTAGTAATTTCAAAAAAAAATCCTACATACACGCAAGATCATGGTGATGACATAGCAACGAGAGGGGAGAGTGATGTCCACGTACCCTCGTAGACCGTAAGCGGAAGCGTTATGACAACGCGGTTGATGTAGTCGTACGTCTTCACGATCCGACCGATCCAAGCACCGAACGTATGGCACCTCCGAGTTCAGCACACGTTCAGCTCGATGACGATCCCCGGGCTCCGATCCAGCAAAGCTTCGGGAATGAGTTCCGTCAGCACGACGGCGTGGTGACGATGATGATGTTCTACCGGCGCAGGGCTTCGCCTAAACTCCGCGACGATATGACCGAGGTGGAATATGGTGGAGGGGGCCACCGCACACGGCTAAGGAACGATCCGTAGATCAACTTGTGTGTTCTGGGGTGCCCCCTGCCACCGTATATAAAGGAGCAAGGGGGAAGGCCGGCCGGCCCTTGTGGGCGCGCCAAGGAGGAGTCCTCCTCCTCCTAGTAGGAGTAGGACTCCCCCTTTCCTACTCCTACTAGGAGGGGAAAGGAAGGGGGAGAGGGGGAAGGAAAGAGGGGGGGGCGCCGCCCCCCCCCCCCTTCCTAGTCCAATTCGGACCAGAGGGAGAGGGGGCGCGCGGCCCACCCTGGCCGCCCCTCTCTCTTTACACCAAGGCCCATGTGGCCCATTATCTCTCCCCGGGGGGTTCCGGTAACCCTTCGGCACTCCGATTTTCTCCGAAAACGTCCGGAACACTTCCGGTGTCCGAATATAGTCGTCCAATATATCAATCTTTATGTCTCGACCATTTTGAGACTCCTTGTCATGTCCGTGATCACATCCAGGACTCCGAACAAACTTCGGTACATCAAAACTTATAAACTCATAATAAATATGTCATCGTAACGTTAAGCGTGCGGACCCTACGGGTTCGAGAACTATGTAGACATGACCTAGAACTATTCTCGGTCAATAACCAATAGCGGAACCTGGATGCCCATATTGGTTCCTACATATTCTACGAAGATCTTTATCGGTCAAACCGCATAACAACATACGTTGTTCCCTTTGTCATCGGTATGTTACTTGCCCGAGATTCGATCGTCGGTATCCAATACCTAGTTCAATCTCGTTACCGGAAAGTCTCTTTACTCGTTACGTAATACATCATCTCGAAACTAACTCATTAGTCACATTGCTTTCAAGGCTTATAGTGATGTGCATTACCGAGAGGTCCCAGAGATACCTCTCCGACAATCGGAGTGACAAAACCTAATCTCGAAATACGCCAACCCAACATGTACCTTTGGAGACACCTGTAGTACTCCTTTATAATCACCCAGTTACGTTGTGACGTTTGGTAGCACCCAAAGTGTTCCTCTGGTAAACGGGAGTTGCATAATCTCATAGTTATAGGAACATGTATAAGTCATGAAGAAAGCAATAGCAACATACTAAACGATCAAGTGCTAAGCTAACGGAATGGGTCAAGTCAATCACATCATTCTCCTAATGATGTGATCCCGTTAATCAAATGACAACTCTTCTGTCCATGGCTAGGAAACATAACCCCTGACCTCCCCCCTCATGGCCTCGCCGTGCGCGCGACGCGCCCGCCCGCCCGTCACTGTGCCCATCCGGCCCTACCCCCATGTGTTGTGCCCTGCCTCGCCTCTGGTTGTCGCCCTCTGCCGCCCACGCATCCCCGACGCCTGGTCACGCCTCACTGCATGTTGAAGGCCGCCAACCCACGCCGCGCCTCCCGCTATCCGCGCGCCCACCGCCCCACTGCTCCCTGCCGCCCCGAGCAGCCGTGCCCGCTCCTGCCGCAACCACCGCTCATCTCGCGCGCACTGCCCTGCCTCGCCGGCACTGCTGCTACCTCATCGCCCTGGCCTCCTCGCCCAGCAAGCCGTGGCTGAGCCCTCGCGTTGTTCGTCGTGCCCTGGCCTCGCCCCATCTCGCGCGCGCTCACGCCTTTCGCCGATGCCGCTCTACTGCGGGGTTGCTCCGCTTTAGCCACGCGCCGGCCCGTGCTCGTCCACGCCCATGGCCCCGGTCACGCGTGCACGCATCGCCACGTCGCCGCCCGCTAGTGAGCGCCTGTCTCGGGTCGCCGTGCCCATAGCCGTCGGCCAGGTTTTCGCGCCCCGAGTGCCCCTCGGCGTGCGCCCCGCACCCGGCGCCCGTTAAGCACCCAGGCCCTATGACAAGTTGACCCCTGCCCCAGAACGATTAACTTTTTTAAAAAATAAATAAATTAGTAATTAATTAATTCATGAGTTAATTAAGTTAATTAATCATGTTAAACTAATCTAATTAAAATGAATTAACCTAATCATTTAAACTAATTAAACCTGTTTAGTTAGTCTTAGACAATGACAAACGGGACCCACATGTCTGTTGACCCAGTCAACAGATGGTTGACTTATGACAGCTGACATCACGCTGACATCATAATTGCTTTTTCTAATTAAATCGATCTGATAATTCCAAAAATGAATTAAAACTTTATAAATTAATATAAAATAAACCGTTTATCAGATGAAAATACTTTGTACATGAAAGTTGCTCAGAACGACGAGACGAATCCGGATACGCGTTTTGTTCGTCCGCCACATGTCCCTAGCATAGCGAACTTGCAATCATCCCCCTATGGACCGTTTTCCCGAAAATGTCGAACACCAGGGATACTTTCCCGGATGTTTTCCCCCTTCGACAGTACTGCCAACTACCGCGTTAGGGCACATCTAGCATCGCTTAATGTCTTGTCATGCATCGTCATGTATCTGTTTGCATTGTATTCATTGTTTCTCCCTCCTCTTCTCTCCGCTAGACTATGAGACTGACATCGCTGCTGCTGCCCCGATCGACTACGGTGTTGATGACCCCTCCTTCTCGACTAAGCTTCCAGGCAAGCAAACCCCCTTTGATCAACCAGATATCGACCACTCTCTTCTCTCTTATTCTTGCATTAGGTTTGCTACTGTTGTTGATTCGATAACTCCTATTCTCTTGCATAGCCTATCATTGTTGCTACAATTGTTGATACCTTTATCTGCTATCCTAATGCTTAGTATAGGTTGCTAGAATTACATAGGTGGCCCTACACTCTTGTCCGTCTGCCATGCTATACTACTGGGCCATGATCACTTGGGAGGTGATCACGAGTATATACTATACTGTTACATACTTATGTTGATCATTCGGATATGGGGGGCTGAAGGGGTAGGTGGTTCCACCCATGTAGTGGTGGGCCTGGGTTCCCGGCAGCCCCTTGATGGTTACTTTGTGGTGGAGCAACAGGGCAGGTTGCGTTTGTTGGAAATATGCCCTAGAGGCAATAATAAATTAGTTATTATTATATTTCCTTGTTCATGATAATCGTTTATTATCCATGCTATAATTGTATTGATAGGAAACTCAGATACATGTGTGGATACATAGACAACACCATGTCCCTAGTAAGCCTCTAGTTGACTAGCTCGTTGATCAATAGATGGTTACGGTTTCCTGACCATGGACATTGGATGTCATTGATAACGGGATCACATCATTAGGAGAATGATGTGATGGACAAGACCCAATCCTAAGCCTAGCACAAAGATCGTAGTTCGTATGCTAAAGCTTTTCTAATGTCAAGTATCATTTCCTTAGACCATAAGATTGTGCAACTCCCGGATACCGTAGGAATGCTTTGGGTGTACCAAACGTCACAACATAACAGGGTGGCTATAAAGGTGCACTACAGGTATCTCCGAAAGTGTCTGTTGGGTTGGCACGAATCGAGACTGGGATTTGTCACTCCGTGTGACGGAGAGGTATCTCTGGGCCCACTCGGTAGGACATCATCATAATGTGCACAATGTGACCAAGGGGTTGATCACGGGATGATGTGTTACGGAACGAGTAAAGAGACTTGCCAGTAACGAGATTGAACAAGGTATCGGGACACCGACGATCGAATCTCGGGCAAGTACTATACCGCTAGACAAAGGGAATTGTATACGGGACCGATTGAGTCCTTGACATCGTGGTTCATCCGATGAGATCATCGTGGAACATGTGGGAGCCAACATGGGTATCCAGATCCCGCTGTTGGTTATTGACCGGAGAACGTCTCGGTCATGTCTGCATGGTTCCCGAACCCGTAGGGTCTACACACTTAAGGTTCGATGACGCTAGGGTTATAAGGGAAGTTTGTATGTGGTTACCGAATGTTGTTAGGAGTCCCGGATGAGATCCCGGACGTCACGAGGAGTTCCGGAATGGTCCGGAGGTAAAGATTTATATATGATAAGTCTTATTTTGGTCGCCAGAAAAGTTTCGCACTTTATCGGTATTGTACCGGGAGTGCCGAAAGGGGTCCGGGGGTCCACCGGGGGGGTCCACCTGCCCCGTGGGGGCACATGGGCTGTAGGGGGTGTGCCTTGGCCTATATGGGCCAAAGGGCACCAGCCCCAAGAGGCCCATGCGCCAAGGAGACTTGGGGAGGGGAGAGTCCTAACAGGGGAAGGCACCTCCGAGGTGCCTTGGGGAGGATGGACTCCTCCCCCCCTTGGCCGCACCCCTTCCTTGGAGGAAGGGGCAAGGCTGCGCCCTCCCCCTCTCCCTTGCCCCTATATATAGTGGAGGGGAGGGAGGGCAGCCGCACCTGAAGCCCTGGCGCCTCCCTCCCTCCCGTGACACCTCCTCCTCTCCCGCAGGTGCTTGGCGAAGCCCTGCAGAATTGTCACGCTCCTCCACCACCACCATGCCGTTGTGCTGCTGCTGGATGGATTCTTCCTCAACCTCTCCCTCTCTCCTTGCTGGATCAAGGCATGGGAGACATCACCGGGCTGTACGTGTGTTGAACGCGGAGGTGCCGTCCGTTCGGCACTAGGATCTCCGGTGATTTGGATCACGACGAGTACGACTCCTTCAACCCCGTTCTCTTGAACGCTTCCGCTTAGCGATCTACAAGGGTATGTAGATGCACTCTCCTTCCCCTTGTTGCTGGTTTCTCCATAGATAGATCTTGGTGACACGTAGGAAAATTTTGAATTTCTGCTACGTTCCCCAACAGTGGCATCATGAGCTAGGTCTATTGCGTAGATTCTTTGCACGAGTAGAACACAAAGTAGTTGTGGGCGTTGATTTTGTTCAATATGCTTACCTTTACTAGTCCAATATTGTTTCAACGGTATTGTGGGATGAAGCGGCCCGGACCGACCTTACACGTACTCTTACGTGAGACAGGTTCCACCGACTGACATGCACTTTGTGCATAAGGTGGCTAGCGGGTGCCAGTCTCTCCCACGTTAGTCGGAACGGATTTGATGAAAAGGGTCCTTATGAAGGGTAAATAGCAATTGGCATATCATGTTGTGGTTTTGCGTAGGTAAGAAACGTTCTTGCTAGAAACCCATAGCAGCCACGTAAAACATGCAAACAACAATTAGAGGACGTCTAACTTGTTTTTGCAGGGTATGCTATGTGATGTGATATGGCCAAGAAGAATGTGATGAATGATATGTGATGTATGAGATTGATCATGTTCTTGTAATAGGAATCACGACTTGCATGTCGATGAGTATGACAACCGGCAGGAGCCATAGGAGTTGTCTTAATTTATTGTATGACCTGCGTGTCATTAAACAACGCCATGTAATTACTTTACTTTATTGCTAACCGGTAGCCATAGTAGTAGAAGTAATAGTTGGCGAGACAACTTCATGAAGACACAATGATGGAGATCATGATGATGGAGATCATGGTGTCATGCTGGTGACGATGATGATCATGGAGCCCCGAAGATGGAGATCAAAAGGAGCAAAATGATATTGGCCATATCATGTCACTATTTGATTGCATGTGATGTTTATCATGTTTATGCATCTTATTTGCTTAGAACGACGGTAGTAAATAAGATGATCCCTCATTAAAATTTCAAGAAAGTGTTCCCCCTAACTGTGCACCATTGCGAAAGTTCGTCGTTTCGAAGCACCACGTGATGATCGGGTGTGATAGATTCTTACGTTCACATACAACGGGTGTAAGCCAGATTTACACACGCGAAACACTTAGGTTAACTTGACGAGCCTAGCATGTACAGACATGGCCTCGGAACACAAGAGACCGAAAGGTCGAGCATGAGTCGTATAGTAGATACGATCAACATGAAGATGTTCACCGATGATGACTAGTCCGTCTCACATGATGATCGGACACGGCCTAGTTGACTCGGATCATGTAATCACTTAGATGACTAGAGGGATGTCTATCTGAGTGGGAGTTCATGAGATGAACTTAATTATCCTGAACATAGTCAAAACATCTTTGCAAATTATGTCGTAAGCTCGCGCTTTAGTTCCACTGTTTAGATATGTTCTAGAGAAAATATAGTTGAAAGTTGACAGTAGCGATTATGCGGACAGTAGAAAGCTTATGTCCTTAATGCACCGCTCAGTGTGCTGAACCCCAAACGTCGTCTGTGGATGTTGCGAACATCGGACATACACGTTTTGATAACTACGTGATAGTTCAGTTAAACGGTTTAGAGTTGAGGCACCAAAGACATTTTCGAAACGTCGCGGAACATATGAGATGTTTCGAGGGCTGAAATTGGGATTTCAGGCTCGTGCCCACGTCAAGAGGTATAAGACCTCCGACGATTTTCTTAGCCTGCAAACTAAGGGAGAAAAGTTCAATCGTTGAGCTTGTGCTCAGATTGTCTGAGTGCAACAATCACTTGAATCGAGTGGGAGTTGATCTTCCAGATGAGATAGTGATGTTTCTCCAAAGTCATTGCCACCAAGCTGCTAGAGCTTCGTGGTGAACTATAACCTATCAGGGATAGATGATCTTTGAGATATTCGCGATGTCTGACACTGCGAAAGTAGAAATCAAGAAGGCGCATCAATTGTTGATGGTTGGTGAAACCACTAGTTTCAAGAAGGGCAAGGGCAAGAAGGGATACTTCATGAAACGGCAAATCAGCTGCTGCTCCAGTGAAGAAACCCAAGGTTGAACCTTAACCCGAGACTGAGTGCTTCTGTAATAAGGGGAACAACCACTGGAGCAGAATTACCCTAGATACTTGGTAGATGAGAAGGCTGGCAAGGTCGATAGAAGTATATTGGATATACATTGTGTTAATGTGTACTTTACCAGTACTCCTAGTAGCACCAGGGTATTAGATACCGGTTCGGTTGCTAAGTGTTAGTAACTTGAAATAAAGAGCTACGGAATAAACGGAGACTAGCTAAAGGTGAGATGACGATGTGTGTTGGAAGTCTTTCCAAGGTTGATGTGATCAAACATCGCCCGCTCCCTCTACCATCAAGATTAGTATTAAACCTGAATAATTGTCATTTGGTGTTTGCGTTGAGCATAGACATGATTGGATTATGTCTATCGCAATACGGTTATTCATTTAAGGAGAATAATGGTTACTCTATTTATTTGAATAATACCTTCAATGGTCTTGCAACTAAAGGAATGGTTTATTGAATCTCGATCGTAGTGATACACATTTTCATGCCAAAAGATATAAGATAGTAATGATAGTACCACTTACTTGTGGCACTGCCATGTAAGTCATATTGGTATAATACGCATGAAGAAGCTCCATGTTGGTGGATCTTTAGACTCACTCGTTTTTTGAAAAGTTTGAGACATGCAAACCATGTCTATTGGTGTATACGCATGAAGAAACTCCATGCAGATGGATCGTTTGGACTCACTTGATTTTGAATCACTTGAGATATGCAAATCATACCACATGGGCAAGATGACTGAAAAGCCTTGTTTTCAGTAAAATGGAACAAGATAGCAACTTGTTGGAAGTAACACATTTTGATGTGCGCAGTCCAATGAGTGCTCAGGCATGCAGTGAATATCGTTATGTTCTTACTTCACAGATGATTCAAGTAGATGTTGTATATTTACTTGATGAAACACAAGTCTGAATTATTGAATGGTTCAAGTAATTTCAGAGTGAAGTTTAAGATCTTCGTGACAAGAGGACAAAATGTCTATGATATGATCATAGAGATGAATATCTGAGTTACGAGTTTTGGCACACAATTAAGACATTGTGGAAATTGTTTCACAACCAATACTGCCTGGAACACCATAGTGTGATGGTGTGTCCGAACATCATAGTTGCACCCTATTGGATATGGTGCGTGCCATAATGTCTCTTATCGAATTACCACTATCGTTCATGGGTTAGGCATTAGAGACAACCGCACTCACTTTAAATAGGGCACCACGTAATTCCGTTGAGACGACACCGTTTGAACTGTGGTTTGGAGAAACCTAAGTTGTCGTTTCTTAAAGGTTTGGGGCTGCGACGCTTATGTGAAAAAGTTTCAGGTTGATAAGCTCGAACCCAAAGCGGATAAAATGCATCTTCATAGGACACCCAAAACAGTTGGGTATACCTCCTAATTCAGATCCGAAAGCAATAGGGATTGTTCTTGAATCGGGTCCTTTCTCGAGGAAAGGTTTGTCTCGAGAATTGAGTGGGAGGATAGTGGAGACTTGATAAGGTTATTGAACCGTCACTTCAACAAGTGTGTAGAAGGGCACAGGAAGTTGTTCCTGTGGCACCTACACCAATTGAAGTGGAAGCTTATGATAGTGATCATGAAGCTTCAGATCAAGTCACTACCGAACCTCGTAGGGCGACAAGGACGTGTACTGCTTCAGAGTGGTACGGTGATCCTATCTTGAAGGTCATGTTGCTAGACAACAATGAACCTATGAGCTATGGAGAAGCGATGGTGGGCCCATATTCTGACAAATGGTTAGAAGCCATGAAATCCGAGATAGGATCCATGTATCATAACAAAGCATGGACTTTGGTGGACTTGCCCGATGATCGGCAAGCCATTGAGATAAATGGATCTTTAAGAAGAAGACGGACGTGGACGGTAACGTCACCGTCTATGAAGCTCGACTTGTGGCGAAGAGTTTTTCACAAGTTCAAGGAGTTGACTACGATGAGATTTTCTCATCTGTAGCGATGCTTGAAGTCCGTCGGAATCATGTTAGCACAAGTTGCATTTATGAAATCTGGCAGATGGATGTCAAAACAAGTTTCCTTACCAGTTTTCGTAATGAAAGGTTGTATGTGATACAATCAGAAAGGTTTTGTCGATCCTAAGGATGCTAAAAGGTATGCTAGCTCCAGCGATCCTTCTAAGGACTAGAGTAAGCATCTCGGAGTTGGAATATGTACTTTGATAAGATGATCAAAGATTTTGGGTTTATACAAAGTTTATGAGAAACTTGTATTTCCAAAGAAGTGAGTGGGAGCACTATAGAATTTCTGATGAGTATATGTTGTAAACATATTGTTGATCAGAAATGATGTAGAATTTCTAGAAAGCATATAGGGTTATTTGAAAAGTGTTTTTCAAGGGAAAACCTGGATTAAGCTACTTGAACATTGAGCATCAAGATCTATAAGGATAGATCAAAAATGCTTAATGGTGCTTTCAAATGAGCATATACCTTGACATGATCTTGAAGGTGTTCAAGATGGACCAGTCAAAGAAGGAGTTCTTGGCTGAGTTGTAAGGTATGAAGTTAAGACTTAAAGCTCGACCACGGCAGAAGAGAGAGGAATGACAAAGGTCGTCCCCTATGCTTCAGACGTAGGCTCTATAGTATGCTATGTTGTGTACCGCACCGGAAGTGTGCCTTGCCATGAGTCAGTCAAGGGGTACAAGAATGATCCAGGAATGGGGATCATTGGACAGCGGTCAAAAATTGTCCTTGGAGTAAATAAGGACATGTTTCTCGATTATGGAGGTGATAAAGAGTTCGGCGTAAAGGGTTACGTCGATGCAAGCTTTAACACCTTTCCGAATGACTCTGAGTAGCAAAACGGATACGTATAGTGGAGCAACCATTTGGAATAGCTCCAAGTGGAGTGTGGAAGCAGCATTTACAATATGACATAGAGAATTGCGAAGTACATATAGATCTGAATGTTGCAGACCCATTGACTAAAACCTCTCTCACAAGCAAAACATGATCAAACCCCGGAACTCATTGAGTCTTAATCACATGATGATGTGAACTAGTTTAGACACTAGTAAACTCTTTGGATGTTGGTCACATGACGATGTGACCTGTGAGTGTTAATCACATGGCGATGTGAACTAGATTATTGACTCTAGTGCAAGTGGGAGACTGTTGGAAATATGCCCTAGAGGCAATAATAAATTAGTTATTATTATATTTCCTTGTTCATGTTAGGTTCGTGCTCCCCAAGAAAAGAAAAGGCTCGGTTTTCTCTGTCTCCCGCCGGCTCCGCCGCTGGTCCGCCTTGTTCTAGCCTTAGGGCCAGGGCGGCGCGGTGGATCCCGGCCCTTGCCGGCGGGAGGGCTCAGTCTTTTGATGTTCCTTCAAGTTTTGTTAGGATTTGTGTTCTGCTCAGAAAGACGAGACATCGTCGGCTTTCTAAAGATGAAATATGGCTCTCCCCATCTAGTCCCCGTTCCGGGGGTGCGTCTAGCATCGTCGGTGGGCGTGTGGAGGTGTCTCCGGTGCATCTTTCATTGGTGGATTTGCTCGGATCTTGTCGTAGTTCTCTACGTTCATGCGTCTTCAGATTGGATCCTTTCGATATATGCTACTCTTCAACGGTGGTGGTTGCTGTTTTAGTGCGCTGGTCCTATGGGGACTTAGTACGACGACTTCCCGACTGTCTGCTACAACAAGTTTTGCTCGACTCCAGCCAGAAAGGAGCGATGACGGCGGTGCGCCTTCGGCTCGCTTCAGTGATTGTAGTCGTCACTAGGTGGTCTACGGATCTGGATGTAATTTTTATTGTTTTCAGTGTTCGTTGTACTACTATGATTAAAGATGGGTCAAAACTTTTTCAAAGAAAAAGAGATAATATGTGAGGTCCGGATCTCAAAATCACTAGATCATCGATGGCGCGCGTTTGCTGCGTCCGTCTATTTTGACTCATAGTTGTTAGGGATATAAAGTAATTTGCTTACATTTGCATGTGCCAGTATCAAGTATTATGTTTTTATTGACATAGATATGTCTATTTTGGTTTTCAAAAAAAAAGATATGTCTATTTTGCATGTGCCAGTATCAAGAGTAAATATGTCTATTTTGCTGACATATTTACTACTGAAGCTGACATATTTACTCTTCTATGTATGAAATATGAAAAATATAATACTAATATTTTTTGGTCTTTTAAGAACAACAATGGTAATAGAATTTCCTGCTAATACGTAGTGGCATGAAATATGAAATATTAAATACTAAACAAGTTTTTGCCTTTTAAGAACTTTAACGAATTGAACTTTCTCGATTAAGAAAACATAGCACTGATCAATACTTGTTCATAAAAGAACAATAAAAAAACACATAGAAGAGTAAATATGTCAGCTTCAGTAGTAAGACCAATCACTATACAAAGTATACACCATGAACACATAGCGTCCAAAATGGCCTCACAAATTCCCCAACTTTGAGCAAAAGGAACTCAAGATTTAAGGGCATCACGCAACTATATGATATGTAATATTGAGAACATTGAACAATGACCTTCCAGGTTCTCATGATCTCTTTCAAGGCTGCCTATATCCTGGTATTTGAAACATGATTCAAAGCCAATATTTAAATCTACATGAGAATTTCAGCAAACATTCATTTTACAATTTCCTTAACCAAGACAATATATGTGTCTACATGAAGGAGCACACCTTACAGTATGCAATTTTCTTGATTTGCATCTCCTGCCACTCATGCTGGAAAACCCTTCATTTTGTAGTGTTGTACATGGCATCAGGCTGCTACTTTTACCTTCAGACATGCTGCAAAAATAATAACTGAAGATGCATACATACTACCTTACCTGACTTAGATCTTTGCTTTCCTGACAACTACTCCAGAGTTGAACTTCTTGTATATTAAAGAGCGGATATTACCCAAGATGAGAGCACAAAATGCTTAGCCTTGAGATGTGCTCCTTCCTTAAGATTCACAATAATCTGCTAAGTGTTATATGTGCGGACACACCTCGCACTTTAAGATCGCGTTGATAACGCCGCAGAAGTTTAGAAGGAATGTAGCCCCTGTTAGCACAACAATACACGACCAGACCAAAATCTAGACCAAATCAGTGTTCCTTTTTCACGTACCCAATAATTGCATACTGTCTGATAACAAGCAACAGTCAACAAGAAGTCAGCTAGATAATAAGGGAGTGAGCAAGATGCCGGGCAAAATGGAAACTAAGAAAAAAACATGTCTGACAAATGGCTAGAGGTCACAGACACGGAATGAAGAAAGGCAAACATCCTACACAACATGATATATGAGCAAGCGGAGGATGTAGTAATGCAGCGATAGCAGAAATGATTTCATCATCGGTGTCGGAGAGGTTGACTGCGCAGAGGTTGGAGAAGGCCGCGATCATCGACACGACCTTGAGGCCCATCGCGGAGATGTGCGCCATGGTGGGGAAGTCGTTGAGGCGCTGGATGATGTTGTTGGCCTGGGCGACGCCGTCCACCACCACGCAGGCAGTCCAGCCGCCCCGTTCGGATCGGAGCATGGGGTTGCCTCAGAGATCCACCGACCTCGAGCGGTAGTGGTTGTGGTGGCGGTGCCGGCGGCGGCACAACTTCGCCGGAGCACTTTCGCTCGAACGAGCGGCCATGGCGTCGATCAGAATCGCGTGCGGCGGCGGATCCCCTTCCCCCCTCGCGTCGAGCGAATATTTTTCAGGAGCGACAGCGATCGATCGGTCTGGGAACGGCCGACACATCCCATCCCATCTCTTTCACACACCCCCGTGGATCCAATCGACCGACGAACACCGGCCGCTCCTCTCCTCTGTGCGTCGCTCCTCTTTGCGCCTCGCAGGTCGCATCGGGACTTGATTGGATGGACGCGGTCGCTCCTATTCCCTTTTAGCGAAGCCCATGAGTGGACCAGCTTTAGCGAAGCGCTGGAATGGGCTGACCGACGGCCTAAAGGCCTCCGTTTCGGCTAATGGAGCAACAACCCACAGGATAGCCGGGTCAGTTAACACAGAACGGCACACCCACGAAATCGGACGGCCAGGAAGTCCTGAACCGGGAAAACGGACGGCCGAAAACGCAAATCGCTGTAAGAGCTTTGTTTAGGTGCACTTATACCGTCCTTAAATTTTCTTCACGCCTGCAGTCTTTTGAAACTAGGGCGGATGGGCATACCCATTACCCAGCAGATTCCTCATAGGATGTGACCCTACGCAATTAGTGAACCCAGCGGCTTTCGTTGACCGCTGAAATCGTTGACTGACAGCAAACTTGTCGACACCCTTGCAACCCTGCTGTACCGCGGCGACGGACGACGACTCTGCGACAGGTACGGGGCAGCCAGAGTCACCGTATTTGTCCAGTGGAATTCCGACTCCAATCGACT
This sequence comes from Triticum aestivum, assembly GCF_018294505.1. NCBI lineage: Eukaryota > Viridiplantae > Streptophyta > Magnoliopsida > Poales > Poaceae > Triticum > Triticum aestivum. The sequence continues at coordinate 175,158,571 of NC_057795.1, forward strand.
TCATTCCCCTTCCGAAAATCAAAGAAGCAGCAGAAATGCAGGGGTAGCAGCTCACGCCATGTCCAAATCCAAATCCAAATAGCGTCGCCACTTACAAGACTTTTTTGGGTGTGTCGCTCTCTAAGGAATATTCCGTGCCAGGCCACCGCTTCTTAAAAGCTTCTCTGACTCTGACTCGATAGGCGGAGGAGGAGGCTACGCTTATAAGGAGGAGAAGGAAGCAAGGAGGGAGGCAGCAAAGCACCATGGATTCCCTCTGTAAGTGCCACACCATGGCCTCTCTCTCTCTCTCTCTCTCTCTCTGAATAATGCATAGATTTGATGCAAGTTAGCGCCCATGTATGTGTTTTCCCCCACAAAACCTCGACTTGATCTGAATTTGATGATCTTGCTATTCTGAATCTCGGAGTAGCGCAACTTCATATGGCAAAGATGAAATTTGTATCAAATTGGTTCGTCAGAATCTTGAGTAGTTGCTTAGTTTCAAGATCCTGTAAACTGAATGCATTCTCTGACAGGGCACGCCTCCGTCATTGTCCTGGTGCTCGTATTCATTGGAGGATCCGATGCCAACCCAGCCGCCCGTCGCCACGGTCAGCTGGATGTAAACCACAAGAAGCAGCCACTACAGACATCCAGACCTTACAACATTGCCCACAGGGGTTCCAATGGCGAAATACCCGAAGAGACAGCTGCAGCATATTTGGTAACCAGCAATTTACTCCTCGATGACTTGCCCTTCCTTCTATGTTGCATCAGATTCAGATGGTACATCAAATTCAACTGTACTCCTCCGTTTCCAAATTACTTGACACAGAAATGGATGTATCTAGAACTCAAAATACGTCTATATACATCCATTTACGCGACAAGTAATTCCGGACGGAGGGAGTATTGCGTATTGAACCTAATAGTCTTCAGCGCCCGAGAAGACTATAGTATAATTTTAGGACAGCACATTCACATGCCCAACCATGATGAAAGGAGGTGGATGCTGAAGAATATCCCGAAGATCATGTCATGTCCAGATTGTTAGCCTGTTTTTTAAACTGGTGGAGATTCTATGAAGACTGAAATCCAATATCTTAATGCAAGCCTATTTTTTTTTGAAACCGAACCTGAATATATTTGTGCATTGTTTATGGCAGAGGGCTATCGAGGAAGGTGCAGACTTCATAGAGACTGATATACTTGCATCAGAGGACGGTCATCTGATATGTTTTCATGATGTAACACTGGAGAACACGACCGACATCGCCAGCCGTACCGAGTTCGCTGGCAGGAAGAGAACCTATGAAGTCGAGGGAGTAAATATGACTGGGTGGTTTACTGGTATGTGAAACTCTGTCTCAAGCTTCTTTTGTTGCTAACTTGCTATTTCTAACATTTTTTGGTCCAGAATCTACTTCTGACTTTTGGAGTTCTTCTTGCTTCCAGTGGATTTTACACTAAGAGAACTAAAATCACTGAGGGTGAAACAGCGCTTCAGTTTCAGGGATCAACAGTATAATGGTATAACCTTTGTCTTCTCTATTTCTTGCTTTCTTATTTTTTTATTGCATTTTACTGCCCTTGAATATGATTCTCATGTTTGCCATCAACAATGAAATAAAATCATATTAGTCTCAGTCGTGTGTAATTGGCATGCCTTGATACTTATTTAGTTATTACCTCCGATCCATAATAAGTGTCGCAGTTTTGAACTGGGTTTTGAACTAACCCCAGTTCAAAACTGCGGTACTTATTTTGGATCGGAGGGAGTACTATTTAATGTACTTTTAAATACATAACTCTTGTTTCTTTGCTACTGCTAATAATGTTCTCCTACTATATTGCAGGGAAGTACAATATTCTTACATTTGATGAGTTTATCTTGATTGCACTTCATGCTGACAGGGTGGTCGGAATATACCCAGAGATCAAGAATCCTATTTTTATCAACCAGCAAGTAGGTGATTTCAACCCGACAAACTCCTTGGAACACATTGTTTACTTAAGAAATGAACCAACTTTAATGTCTACTGATTTCTTGAATATTTTTCCACAATATGATTTTTGAATAAACATGCAGGTCAAGTGGTCAGGTGGCAAGAAGTTTGAGGACAAGTTTGTCGAGACGCTTCTCAAGTATGGCTACAAAGGCAAATATATGTCTGAAGATTGGCTCAAGAAGCCGCTATTCATCCAATCCTTTGCTCCAACTTCACTAATTTACATCTCAAACATTACAAATGCTCCAAAGCTACTTCTAATAGACGACACCACAGTTCCAACTCAAGATACCAACCAGGTAAGATCAGCAGTAAGCACTACTTTTTTTTTCTACCAAGTTCATCACCCGAAAACTCCTAGTTATCAAAGACCATTTCTAACCTGCAGTCATACTATGAGATAACTTCGAACGGCTATCTCGCGTTCATAAGGAAGCATGTAATTGGGATTGGGCCATGGAAGGATACAATTGTCCCCCCAGAGAATGACCATTTAGGCCCTGCAACTGATCTTGTGGCACGGGCACATGCTCTGAATCTTCAGGTGAGCAACACATTTCTCTCTGTTATACATTTACATATACATATGCCAGGTCTTAGATGACAGTACCTTGCTCAATAATGGTGGCGTTCTAGGTGCATCCATACACATTCAGAAATGAGAACTCATACCTGCACTTCAACTTCCATCAAGACCCTTATGCTGAATATGAGTACTGGCTCAGAGAGATCGGAGTCGATGCGCTGTTCACCGATTTCACCGGCAGCTTGCACAAGTACCAGGAGTGGACAGCTCCACACCAAAACAAAGAAAAGAAGTGCAAAGGACCTCCTGCATGAGATCGCCAAGACGCTGAAGTTTGATGCTCACTAAAGCTTAGGTTGCCAAGTCTGTATATACCTCCTCCCTTTGAGGAGCTATTTCATTGTTGCCGGTACCGAGAAAATGGACTGGTTAATACCATTCTATGTAATTGCTTCCTACAAATCACGGGAAGTGGCAACCGTAGAGCATCATGGAGTTCCAAAACACTTCATTTAGTGAAAAATTTCTTCCCATTTTGGAGGGATATGCCAACGTTTTAAAAACTGGATAAGTTGGCATGCAGTCTGAACCGTTTTCCTGAGCATAGGCGAGGAGGCGGCCGACTTAGGCGCTGTTCGGGAGTCCACCGGCTCCGTGAAAATTAAGAATCTCTGGAGTACCGTTTCGCTGGCTCCGCACTTTTTTACTAGAACTCCGTCAGACTCTGGGAGCGGCCTCGCGGATCGGAGGGGCTCCGAACAGGCCCTTATAGTAACCCTAGCCGCGACCGGTCATCTACCCTTCTCGCTGACGTGCCCTACTCAGCGGGCAAAGTTATGTGTATTGAATTCATACTCCAACCAATTCATTCAAAAGTCCAAATTGATAGGCAATATATTTCAACACCCCCCTCACATCTAGGCTTGTTTAGTCCTTGGACGTGGGATTTATGTAGGCAGTAGAGTCCTTTTTTATACTGTGATGGTATGGTCTTGAACTCAAGACCTCCTGACTCTGATACCATATTGAATTCATGCTCCAGCCAACTCATCCAAAAGTCTGAACTGGTAGAGAGAGGCAGGTAATATATTTTAACAATGTGTTTCATGGTTGTCAGACGACGGCTCGTTATCTGTTTGAGCCTGGTTGGGCTGACATTTAATTATGCCTGTGTTAGTTCTTTTTGTCGATATGGTCTTACTTGGTGGGTGGAGAGAGTTGTTGGGCCGGTCAATGTGATGTTGTAACACATCGCAACGTTGGTGGCCACTGATAGTGTTCATATCAGCCCCATACAAACACCATGATTACCTGCTAGTAGGCTCATACCTCCTCGAGCAGGAAACACACTCTCAGAAACGGCTCCCACCGACGACCCCCAAGGTCCCGGGCCACTACGGCCCACCATCCCTAAGGAGCTTAGTAACTTGGTAAATAGATATGGTTCGTGTCATTGTCAACTCACTGTTAGGTTGATCTCCTTCTCGTGTGGGCCCAACGGCCCACCGAACCCTTGATCCGCGCCCTGATCGGGGCGCTCAACCCACCTATGGTTGACGGTCCCCTATCACGCGGGCTATATAAAGAGGTGGGGGCTGGGGCACGCACTACGAGGTTCGCCGCGCAGCTGCCAATCCCACCGACAAAACCTACCGATCTAGGTTAGCCCTGCAGCAACGGGAAGCACCGCCACCGCCGCCACTACTCACTCACCGCCACCACATCTCCACCATGGAGGTAGACCATCGTCATATCTTTACCCTAGATGATCCAAGGAGTTTAACAATGGTGTCAGAGCCATCTAGGGTTCTAGATTAGTTTTCGGTGGCAAAGAAGTCACGGAGATGATCCCCTCCTACCACTAACCCTAAGAGAGACAGAGGGAAAATAGTTCATCCATCGGAAAAGTGCGCCACCGTCGAGCCGCGCCGTTCCTCTCGATTCCGACGGGCATCGGCAATCTGAGCCGTTCGGAAGAAGAACACGGGCAGTGGGGTGCACTACGCCTTCTCCACCGCCGAAAGCATGGATTACAGTTACCGGACTGCCGCGCGGTCGCCGGCAAAGGGCGCCGCCGTTGAACCGCTTGACGGCGGTGCGCCCACTGACGGGTGCACGCACGCGCCGGCAAGAAGGACAAGGGGGGTGCCGCTGCATCGGAGAGCCGCCGCCGGGCGCGTAGGGGGTCAGAGGAGGGGCCATAGCTGTGCCCTTCTCTCGCTCTCTCGCAGGGGCGGTGGATGGGAGAAAGGAAAGGAGATAGGGAAGGGAGATCGCGTGGCCTAGCGACTTCGTCGCCGTCGTCGGCGACTGGCGCGGCGTGGTGGCCTGGCGTGCGGGAGAGAGGCGTACAGAGGCGAGAGAAGAGGAAAGTGGCTAGGGTTCTCTTGAGCGGCGCTGGATCGGGCGTTTTTGTTCAGCTGATCTGCGCGCTAGACCGTCAGATCGAATCCGACGGCCAGGTCGCAAACCCTAAGCCGCCGCTGGGCCGGAAGGGGAAGAGGCCGACTCGCGTGCGCTAGACTGCAACCGCTGGCGAGCGCTGGGTCTGGCCGTTTTTGACCAGGGGCGACGCGTTGACGCACTGAGCGCGCGTGAATGGCAGGCCGTGGGCCAGGCCGAAGAGCAGGCCGCAGACCAGGCCGATTATTATTATTATTATTTTCAGAAGCATATTTTTGATTTTTTTGTCCAGTTTTTGGGCAATTTTTTATATAGCTTTTTCTTTTTTCTATTCAAATTAATCCAACGAAAACTCGTCCAGAAATAGAAAAGTAAAAGAAATATTTCTGAAAAGTAAAATGTTCGTGATTTTTTTATTCATGTTTTTCTGCTACAAATAAATAAAAGTGCTCTTTTAAAAGTAAAAAAACAAAAGTAAAATTAAATTTTAAAGAGCATGTTAAAGTGATTATTGAAACAATTATGATCCTGTTATTTTTATGACCAATGTTGTTAATAATATGATCATGATTTGTTATTGTTATAAATGGTGCATTTATTTCTACTTTTTCCCAACGGTGATATAGATTTAATTGCATAAACAGATGTATGTTTTAGTTTTGACCAACGTTGGAGTAATGCATGCAATTATTGTTATGATCTCACTGAATTGTGGTTTTAGGAGGGTACCACTTGATGAGTTGCCTCAAGGATGTTCGAATCCTCAGAGGTGATAACTACACTGAATGGAGAAAGAAAGTTGACTTGGGTTGTGTCTGTGCTGAGGTGGACTGGGTTGTGGACACTCCACAACCGGTCAAACCAGCAGAGCCAGTCAGAGGTGCAAAAGAAGATGATGCTGCTTGGGAGAAAAAGAAAAAGGATCATACTCCAGTGGAGATGTTATATTCCATCAAAAACCAAAAGTGGGTCAATGCCAATAAAAAGTGCACGACTTTCATAAAGAACACAACTAAGAACGCTATTGTGGGATCAATTGCAGAGTGTACTTCCGTAGGGGAGTTTCTTGAAAAGATAAAGAGCCAGTTCACTGGTTCTTCAAAGATATATGCTACCCAGTTGCTAAAGCAGCTGGTGATAGAAAAGTACATAGGCGGTAGACATGGCATAAGAGAGCACATCCTCAGGATGAGCAATATGACAGCTAAGTTTAAACCCATGGATGAGGATTTGGATCTCAAGTCTGCACTCCTTGTTCACCTGGTCATGGTTTCACTACCAAAAGAGTTTGACACTTTTGTTGTCAACTACAACATGTCGCCTGGAAAATGGGGCATTGAAAAGACTATAGCCATGTGTGTGCAAGAAGAGGAAAGACTTAAAACCTCATATGGTGGTTCTCTGAATTATGTGAGGGATAATAAGAAAAAGAACTACAATCAATGTGGCAAAGGTTCTCCTTCAAAACCACATGGAAAAGCTTCCACGCACCATCAGCACCAGCAAAAGTCTTTCCCAATGGACAAAGACACATGTCTCCATTGTAAGGAGACTCATGTCTCCATTGTAAGTAGACTGGGCACTACAAGAAAGATTGCCCTGTTTGGCTGAAGTCAATATATAATGGCAAAGAAAGGTAACAACATTGTTTCCTTTGTAAATGAATCCATGTATACATAGTTTTCGAAATCTACTTGGTGGATTGACTCGGGTGCAACCGTTCATGTTGCAAATTCATTACAGGGATTCCATTCGATATGGACTATGCAAAGAAGCGAAAGATGCATTGAGGTTGCAAATGGAGTTGAAGCAGAAATTGAAGCTGTCGGTGACATCTCCCTGGATTTAGTTGATGGATTCACGCTTCTGCTTAGAGATGTTTTATATGTTCCTTCATGTCATAGAAACTTGATTAGTGTTTTCTGTTTGGACAAAAATCATTATGAATGTTATTTTGGACATGGCAAGTGCACCATATTGTTTAAGAATGCTTATGTGGGTGATGCTTTAATTCACAATGAGCTTTATTTACTATCACTGCGTGAAAAAGTGTATTTTGTGTGTAATGTGAATGAGCATGTTTCCTTGTCGAATAAAGAACAAAAGAAAAGAAAGAGAAATCATGACTCATCGAAATTATGGCACTGTCACTTGGGCCATATTTCGAAGGGGAGAATAGAAAGACTAGTTAAAAATGAAATTCATCCTCCACTAGAGTTCTCAGACTTAGAACAATGCATAGATTGCATTAAAGGAAAGTATGTAAAACAAATCAAGAAGGGTGCAAACCGTAGCACATGAACACTCGGAATTATTCACACTAACATTTGTGGACCATTTCCGATGAAAAGTGTGGATGGCTATGACTCGTTCATAACATTCACAGACCATTACTCCCGATATGGTTACATTTATCCAATCAAAGAAAGATCTGAAGTGTTGGATAAATTTAAGATATTCAAAGATGAAGTTGAAATCAGCATGATAAAAGAATAAAGATAGTCAGATCTGACCGTGGGGGGGGGAGTACTACGGTCGGCACACTCCATATGGCCAAGTCCCTGCACCTTTTGCAAAGTTCTTACATGAGACTGGCATAGTGACCCAGTATTCAATGTGGGGCGAGCCTCAACAAAATGGAGTAGCTGAAAGGCGTAACCGTACACTTATGGATATGGTGCGCAGTATGATGAGTTATTCCACCTTGCCATTGGGATTATGGATGGAGGCGCTTAAAACCGCCATTCACATTCTCAATAGAGTACCAAGCAAGTCGGTGGCCAGAACACCGTACGAGCTTTAGACAAGGAGAGTACCCTCTCTACAACACTTGAGACTCCGGGGGAGCCTAGCTGAGGCCAAAGTGTTTAATCCAAATATTGCAAAGTTAGAACCCAAAACAGTCAGTTACCACTTCATTGGCTATCCTGATAGATCAAAATGTGTTCGCTTCTACTGTCCAGACAGATACACAAAGTTTGTATAAACAAGACACAGAGTTTTCTTAGAGGACAAAATGATGAGGGGGAGCATGGTAGCTCGAAAAATTGACCTTGAGGAGAAGAGGGTGCAAGCACCTAGTCCAATGATTCAGGAGCCATTTTTATCACTACCTGTTGTGCCTGCACCAACAATCCCTGAGGTTGCGGTGCAAGCACCTGTTGTAACTCCATCCATGACAACTATGGGAGAAGATCCAGAACCTGTCCGTTAGGAGCCAACTAACGCTGTCGTTGAGCATGAAGGGGAGGTGCAACAGCCACTTTTAGAAGAGGTGTCGGAAGTTGAGGCCCTTAGAAGGTCTACAAGACCCAAAAAGTCAGCTATTTCTACTGATTATGAAGTCTATAACACGGAAATAGTTCATACGGAAAAAGATCCCACCTCATATGAAGAAGCCATGAGAAGCCCTCACTCATCGAAGGGGCTGGAGGCAATGGAAGACAAGATGAAATCGATGAGTTCCAAAAATGTTTGGGACTTAGGTAATATTCCTAAAGGAGCCAAAACAGTAGGCTGTAAATGGGTCTACAAAACTAAGTATGACTCTAAAGAGAATGTAGAAAAGTATAAAGCACGACTTGTGGCAAAAGGATTTACACAAAGAGAAGGAATAGATTACAATGAGACATTTTCCCCTGTCCCATGTAAGGATTCCTACAGAATCATAATGGCATTAGTTGTACATTTTGATTTAGAGTTACATCAAATGGATGTAAAGACAACATTTCTCAACAGGGATTTAAAAGAAAAAGTTTACATGAAACAACCCAAGTGTTTTATCATGGAAGGCGAGGAAGATATGGGATGCCGCCTAAAGAAATCTATTTATGGATTAAGGCAAGCCTCTAGACAGTGGTATCTAAAGTTTAACGAAACAATTAAAAGTTTTGGATTTAAAGAAAATATTGAGGACAACTTCATTTATGGAAAGTTTAAAAATGGGAAATATATTTTCCTAATCTTGTATGTGGATGATATCTTGCTTGCTAGCAGTGATGTTAGTCTGCTACAAGAACAAAGTAGTTCTGGTCCTCAAATTTTGATATAACAGATCTTGGTGAAGCATCATATGTTTTGGGCATATAAATTCACCGAGATAGGAAAAATGGAGTTTTAGGACTATCGTAGAAGGCATACTTAGAAAAGGTTCTTAAAAAGTATAATATGCATGCGAGTAAAGCCACACCTGCTCCTATAGTCAAGGGCGATAGTTTTGGGAAATTCTAATGTCCGAAGAACCTGTACGAGATCGATCAAATGAAAGCAGTACCATACGCTTCGACTGTTGGAAGTTTACAGTATGCAAAGGTGTGCACTCGCCTTGACTTAGCTTTTATCACCGGGGTACTCAATAGCTATCAAGACAATCCAGGCATAGAGCACTGGAAGATGGGAAAGAAAGCATTGCGTTATGCGCAAGGCACGAAGGACGTTGTGCTAACATACACGAGATGTGAATCTCTAGAGATAAGAGGGTATTCAGAAGTAGATTTTGCGGGAGACAGAGATGATAGAAAATCCACGTCTGGATACGTGTTCACTCTCGATGGAGGGGCTATTTCATGGAGAAGCTCCAAACAGTCAATAGTTGCATCGTCCATGATGTATGCAGAATTTATAGCATGTTATGAGGCCACGGGGCAGGCGATATGGTTAAAGAAATTTATACATGACTTGAAAGTGGTAGATTGTATTGACTAGCCACTAAAGATGTACTGTGACAACCAACCCGTAGTATTCTATGCTCACAACAACAAGTCGAGTAATGCTGCCAAAACAATAGAGATAAGGTACTATGTTGTGAAAGACAAAATCCAGTATCACACTATAAGTCTCGAGCATATAAGGACAATGTTGGGGAACATAGTAATTTCAAAAAAATTCCTACGCACACGCAAGATCATGCTGATGCATAGCAATGAGAGGGGAGAGTGTCGTCCACGTACCCTCGTAGACCGAAAGCGGAAGCGTTAGAACAACGCAGTTGATGTAGTCGTACGTCTACACGGCCCGACCGATCAAGCACCGAAAGCACGGCACCTCCGAGTTCTAACACACGTTCAGCTCGATGACGTCCCTCGAACTCTGATCCAGCCGAGTGTCGAGGGAGAGTTCCGTCAGCATGACGGCGTGGTGACGATGATGATGTTCTACCGTCGCAGGGCTTCGCCTAAGCACCACTACAATATTATCGAGGAGGACTATGGTGGAGGGGGCACCGCACACGGCTAAGAGATCAATGATCTAATGTTGTTTCTAGAGGTGCTCCCTACCCCCGTATATAAAGGAGCAAGGGGGGAGGGGGCGGTCGGCCAGGGAGGAGGCGCGCCAAGGGGAGTCCTACTCCCGATGGGAGTAGGACTCCCTCCTTCCTTGTTGGATTAGGAGAAGGGGTGAAAGAGGAGGGAGAGAGAGGAAGGAAAGGGGGGGGGGGCGCCGCCCCCCTCTCCTTGTCCTATTCAGCCTAGGGGGAGGGGTGCACGGACCTGCCCTGGCCGCCTCTCCTCTCCATTAAGCCCCCGGGGGGTTCCGGTAACCCCTCGGTACTCTGGTAAAATCCTGATTTCACCCGGAACACTTCCGATATCCAAATATAGGCTTCCAATATATCAATCTTCATGTCTCAACCATTTCGAGACTCCTCGTCATGTCCGTGATCACATCCGGGACTCCGAACAACCTTCGGTACATCAAAACTCATAAACTCATAATATAACCGTCATTGAAACTTTAAGCGTGCGGACCCTACGGGTTCGAGAACTATGTAGACATGACCGAGACACATTTCCGGTCGATAACCAATAGCGGAACCTGGATGCTCATCTTGGCTCCTACATATTCTATGAAGATCTTTATCAGTCAAACCGCATAACAACATACGTTGTTCCCTTTGTCATCGGTATGTTACTGGCCCGAGATTCGATCGTCGGTATCTCAATACCTAGTTCAATCTCGTTACCAGCAAGTCTCTTTACTCGTTATGTAATGCATCATTCCGTAACTAACTCATTAGCTACATTGCTTGCAAGGCTTATAGTGATGTGCATTACCGAGAGGGCCCAAAGATACCTCTCCGACAGTCGGAGTGACAAAACCTAATCTCGAAATACGCCAACTCAACATGTACCTTTGGAGACACCTGTGGAGCTCCTTTATAATCACCCAGTTACGTTGTGACGTTTGGTAGCACACAAAGTGTTCCTCCGGTAAACGGGAGTTGCATAATCTCATAGTTGTAGGAACATGTATAAGTCATGAAGAAAGCAATAGCAACATTCTAAACGATCAAGTGCTAAGCTAACGGAATGGGTCAAGTCAATCACATCATTCTCCTAATGATGCGATCTCATTAATCAAATGACAACTCATGTCTATGGTTAGGAAACATAACCATCTTTGATTAATGAGCTAGTCAAGTAGAGGCATACTAGTGACATTATGTTTGTCTATGTATTCACACATGTATCAAGTTTCCTATTAATACAATTCTAGCATGAATAATAAAAATTTATCATGATATAAGGAAATAAATAATAACTTTATTATTGCCTCTAGGGCATATTTCCTTCAGTCTCCCACTTGCACTAGAGTCAATAATCTAGATTACACAGTAATGATTCTAACACCCATGGAGCCTTGGTGTTGATCATGTTTTGCTCGTGGAAGAGGCTTAGTTAACGGGTCTGCAACATTCAGATCCGTATGTATCTTGCAAATCTCTATGTCTCCCACCTGGACTTGGTCCCGGATGGAATTGAAGCGTCTCTTGATGTGCTTGGTCCTCTTGTGAAATCTGGATTCCTTTGCCAAGGCAATTGCACCAGTATAGTCACAGAATATCTTCATTGGTCCCGATGCACTATGTATGACACCTAGATCAGAAATGAACTCCTTCATCCAGACTCCTTCATTTGCTACTTCCAAAACAGCTATGTACTCCGCTTCGCATGTAGATCCCGCCACGACGCTTTGTTTAGAACTGCACCAACTGACAGCTCCACCGTTCAATATAAACACGTATCTGGTTTAATTTAGAATCGCCCGGATCAGTGTCAAAGCTTGCATCGACGTAACCATTTACGACTAGCTCTTTGTCACCTCCATAAACAAGAAACATATCCTTAGTCCTTTTCAGGTATTTCAGGATATTCTTGACCGCTGTCCAGTGATCCACTCCTGGATTACTTTGGTACCTCCCTGCTAAACTTATTGCTAAGCATACATCAGGTCTGGTACACAACATTGCATACATGATAGAGCCTATGGCTGAAGCATAGGGAACATCTTTCATTTTCTCTCTATCTTCTGCTGTGGTCGGGCATTGAGTCTGACTCAACTTCACACCTTGTAATACAGGCAAGAACCCTTTCTTTGCTTGATCCATTTTGAACTTTTTCAAAACTTTATCAAGCTATGTGCTTTCTGAAAGTCCAATTAAGCGTCTTGATCTATCTCTATAGATCTTGATGCCCAATATGTAAGCAGCTTCACCGAGGTCTTTCATCAAAAAACTTTTATTCAAGTATCCTTTTATGCTATCCAGAAATTCTATATCATTTCCAATTAACAATATGTCATCTATATATAATATCAGAAATGCTACAGTGCTCCCACTCACTTTCTTGTAAATACAGGCTTCTCCAAAAGTCTGTATAAAACCATATGCTTTGATCACACTATCAAAGCGTTTATTCCAACTCCGAGAGGCTTGCACCAGTCCATAAATGGATCGTTGGAGCTTGCATACTTTGTTAGCACCTTTTGGATCAACAAAACCTTCTGGTTGCATCATATACAACTCTTCTTCCAGAAATCCATTCAGGAATGTAGTTTTGACATCCATTTGGCATATTTCATAATCATAAAATGCGGTAATTGCTAACATGATTCTGACAGACTTAAGCATCACTACGGGTGAGAAAGTCTCATCGTAGTCAACTCCTTGAACTTGTCAAAAACCTTTCGCAACAAGTCGAGCTTTGTAGACAGTTATATTACCATCAGCGTCAGTCTTCTTCTTGAAGATCCATTTATTCTCGATGGCTTGCCGATCATCGGGCAAGTCAACCAAAGTCCATACTTTGTTCTCATACATGGATCCCATCTCAGATTTCATGGCCTCAAGCCATTTTGCGTAATCTGGGATCATCATCGCTTCCTCATAGTTCGTAGGTTCGCCATGGTCAAGTAACATGACTTCCAGAATAGGATTACCGTACCACTCTGGAGCGGATCTTACTCTGGTTGACCTACGAGGTTCTGTAGTAACTTGATCTGAAGTTTCATGATCAATATCATTAGCTTCCTCACTGACTGGTGTAGTCGACACAGGAACCGGTTTCTGTGATGAACTATTTTCCAATAAGCGAGCAGGTACAGTTACCTCATAAAGTTCTAGTTTCCTCCCACTCACTTCTTTTGAGAGAAACTCCTTCTCTAGAAAGGATCCGAATTTAGCAACAAAAGTCTTGCCGTCAGATCTGTGATAGAAGGTGTACCCAATAGTCTCTTTTGGGTATCCTATGAAGACACATTTCTCCGATTTGGGTTCGAGCTTATCTGGTTGAAGTTTCTTCACATAAGCATCACAGCCCCAAACTTTAAGAAACGACAACTTTGGTTTCTTGCCAAACCATAGTTCATAAGGCGTCGTCTCAACGGATTTTGATGGTGCCCTATTTAACGTGAATGCGGCCGTCTCTAAATCATAACCCCAAAATGATAGCGGTAAATTAGTAAGAGACATCATATATCGCACCATATCTAGTAAAGTACGATTACAACATTCAGACACACCATTACGTTGTGGTGTTCCGGGTGGCGTGAGTTGCGAAACTATTCCGCATTTTTTCAAATGTAAACCAAACTCATAACTCAAATATTCTCCTCCACGATCAGATTGTAGAAACTTTATTTTCTTGTTACGATGATTTTCCACTTCACTCTGAAATTCTTTGAACTTTTCAAATGTTTCAGACTTGTGTTTCATTAAGTAGATATACCCATATCTGCTCAAATCATCTGCGAAAGTGAGAAAATAACGATACCCGCCGCGAGCCTCAATATTCATTGGACCACACACATCAGTATGTATGATTTCCAACAAATCAGTTGATCGCTCCATTTCCGAAGAACGGCGTTTTAGTCATCTTGCCCATGAGGCACGGTTCGCAAGTACCAAGTGATTCATAATCAAGTGATTCAAGAAGTCCATTAGTATGGAGTTTCTTCATGCGCTTTACACCAATATGACCTAAACGGCAGTGCCACAAATAAGTTTCACTATCATTATAAACTCTGCATCTTTTGGCTTCAACATTATGAATATGTGTATCACTACTATCGAGATTTAATAAAAATAGACCACTCTTCAAGGGTGCATGACCATAAAAGATATTACTCATATAAATAGAACAGCCATTGTTCTCTGATTTAAATGAATAACCGTCTCGCATCAAACAAGATCCAAATATAATGTTCATGCTCAACGCTGGCACCAAATAACAATTATTCAAGTCTAAAATTAATCCCGAAGGTAGATGTAGAGGTAGCGTGCCGACCGCGATCACATCGATTTTGGAACCATTTCCCGCGTGCATCGTCACCTCGTCCTTAGCCAATCTTCGCTTAATCCGTAGTCCCTATTTCGAGTTGCAAATATTAGCAACAGAACCAGTATCAAATACCCAGGTGCTACTGCGAGCATTAGTAAGGTACACATCAATAACATGTATATCACATATACCTTTGTTCACCTTGCCATCCTTCTTATCCGCCAAATACTTGGGGCAGTTCCGCTTCCAGTGACCAGTCTGTTTGCAGTAGAAGCACTCAATATCAAGCTTAGGTCCAGATTTGGGTTTCTTCTCTTAAGCAGCAACTTGTTTGCTGTTCTTCTTGAAGTTCCCCTTCTTCTTCCCTCTACCCCTTTTCTTGAAACTGGTGGTCTTATTGACTATAAACACTTGATGCTCCTTCTTGATTTCTACCTCCGCAGCCTTTAGCATTGCGAAGAGCTCAGGAATAGTCTTGTCCATCCATTGCATATTATAGTTCATCACGAAGCTCTTGTAGCTTGGTGGCAGTGATTGAAGAATTCTATCAATGACACTATCATCAGGAAGATTAACTCCCAGTTGAATCAAGTGATTATTATACTCAGACATTTTGAGTATATGTTCACTGACAGAACTATTCTCTTCCATCTTGCAGCTATAGAACTTATTGGAGACTTCATATCTCTCAATCCGGGTATTTGCTTGAAATATTAACTTCAACTCCTGGAACATCTCATATGCTCCATGACGTTCAAAACATCGTTGAAGTCCCGGTTCTAAGCCGTAAAGCATGGCACACTGAACAATCGAGTAGTCATCAGCTTTGCTCTGCCAGACGTTCTTAACGTCGTCAGTTGCATCTGTAGCAGGCCTGGCACCCAGCGGTGCTTCCAGGATGTAATTCTTTTGTGCAGCAATGAGGATAATCCTCAGGTTATGGACCCAGTCCGTGTAATTGCTACCATCATCTTTCAACTTAGCTTTCTCAAGGAACGCATTAAAATTCAACGGAACAACAACACGAGCCATTTATCCTCAACAAACATAGACAAGCAAAATACTATCAGGTACTAAGTTCACGATAAATTTAAGTTCAATTAATCATATTACTAAAGAACTCCCACTTAGACAGACATCCCTCTAGTCATGTAAGTGATCATGTGATCCAAATCAACTAAACCATGTCCGATCATCACGTGAGATGGAGTAGTTTTCAATGGTGAACATCACTATGTTGATCATATCTACTATATGATTCACGTTCGACCTTTCGGTCTCAGTATTCCAAGGCCATATCTGTATATGCTAGGCTCGTCAAGTTTAATCTCAGTATTCTGCGTGTGCAACTGTTTTGCACCCGTTGTATTTGAACGTAGAGCCTATCACACCCGATCATCACGTGGTGTCTTAGCACGAAGAACTTTCGCAACGGTGCATACTCAGGGAGAACACTTATGCCTTGAAATTTAGTGAGAGATCATCTTATAATGCTACTGTCAATCAAAGCAAAATAAGATGCATAAAGGATAAACATCACATGCAATCAATATAAGTGATATGATATGGCCATCATCATCTTGTGCTTGTGATCTCCATCTCTGAAGCACCGTCATGATCACCATCGTCACCGGCGCGACACCTTGATCTCCATCGTAGCATCGTTTGTCGTTTTGCCACCTATTGCTTCTACGACTATCGCAACCGCTTAGTGATAAAGTAAAGCAATTACAGGGCGATTGAATTGCATACAATAAAGCGACAACCATATGGCTCCTGCCAGTTGCCGATAACTCGGTTACAAAACATGATCATCTCATACAATAAAATATAGCATCACGTCTTGACCATATCACATCACAACATGCCCTGCAAAAACAAGTTACACGTCCTCTACTTTGTTGTTGCAAGTTTTACATGGCTGCTACGGGCTGAGCAAGAACCGTTCTTACCTACGCATCCAAACCACAACGATAGTTCGTCAAGTTAGTGCTATTTTAACCTTCTCAAGGACTAGGCATAGCCACACTCGGTTCAACTAAAGTTGGAGAAACTGACACCCGCCAGCCACCTGTGTGCAAAGCACGTCGGTAGAACTAGTCTCACGTAAGCGTACGCGTAATGTCGGCTCGGGCCGCTTCATCCAACAATACCGCCGAACCAAAGTACGACATGCTGGTAAGCAGTATGACTTGTATCGCCCACAACTCACTTGTGTTCTACTCGTGCATATAACATCTACGCAAAAAACCTGGCTCGGATGCCACTGTTGGGGAACGTAGTAATTTCAAAAAAATTCCTATGCACACGCAAGATCATGGTGATGCATAGCAACAAGAGGGGAGAGTGTCGTCCACGTACCCTCGTAGACCGAAAGTGGTAGCGTTAGAACAACGCGGTTGATGTAGTCGTACGTCTTCATGGCCCGACCGATCAAGCACCGAAAGCACGACACCTCCGAGTTCTAGCACACGTTCAGCTCGATGACGTCCCTCGAACTCCGATCCAGCCGAGTGTCGAGGGAGAGTTCCATCAGCACGATGGCGTGGTGACGATGATGATGTTCTACCGTCGCAGGGCTTCGCCTAAGCACCGCTACAATATTATCGAGGAGG
The DNA here is from genome assembly GCF_018294505.1 of Triticum aestivum. Lineage (NCBI taxonomy): Eukaryota > Viridiplantae > Streptophyta > Magnoliopsida > Poales > Poaceae > Triticum > Triticum aestivum. Next base: position 175,175,663 of record NC_057795.1, read on the forward strand.
ATTATGGTGGAGGGGGGCACCGCACACGGCTAAGAGATCAATGATCTAATGTTGTGTCTAGAGGTGCCCTTGCCCCCATATATAAAGGAGCAAGGGGGGGAGGGGGCCGGCCGGCCAGGGAGGAGGCGCGCCAAGGGGAGTCCTACTCCCACCGGGAGTAGGACTCCCTCCTTCCTTGTTGGATTAGGAGAAGGGGGGAAAGAGGAGGGAGAGAGAGGAAGGAAAGGGGGGGGGGCGCCGCCCCCTCTCCTTGTCCTATTCGGACTAGGGGGAGGGGCGCGTGGCTCTTCCCTGGCCGCCTCTCCTCTTCTCCACTAAGGCCCACTATGGCCCATTAAGCCCCCGGGGGGTTCCGATAACCCCTCGGTACTCCGGCAAAATCCCGATTTCACCCGGAACACTTTCGATATCCAAATATAGGCTTCCAATATATCAATATTCATGTCTCAACCATTTTGAGACTCCTCATCATGTCCGTGATCACATCCGGGACTCCGAACAACCTTCGGTACATCAAAACTCATAAACTCATAATATAACCGTCATTGAAACTTTAAGCGTGCGGACCCTACGGGTTCGAGAACTATGTAGACATGACCGAAACACATTTCCGGTCAATAACCAATAGCAGAACCTAGATGCTCATATTGGCTCCTACATATTCTATGAAGATCTTTATCGGTCAAACCGCATAACAACATATGTTGTTCCCTTTGTCATCGATATGTTACTTGCCCGAGATTCGATCGTCGGTATCTCAATACCTAGTTCAATCTCGTTACTGGCATGTCTCTTTACTCGTTATGTAATGCATCATTCCGTAACTAACTCATTAGCTACATTGCTTGCAAGGCTTATAGTGATGTGCATTACCGAGAGGGCCCAGAGATACCTCTCCGACAATCAGAGTGACAAAACCTAATCTTGAAATACGCCAACTCAACATGTACCTTTGGAGACACATGTAGAGCTCCTTTATAATCACCCAGTTACGTTGTGACGTTTGGTAGCACACAAAGTGTTCCTCCGGTAAACGGGAGTTGCATAATCTCATAGTTGTAGGAACATGTATAAGTCATGAAGAAAGCAATAGCAACATACTAAACGGCCAAGTGCTAAGCTAACGGAATGGGTCAAGTCAATCACATCATTCTCCTAATGATGTGATCCCGTTAATCAAATGACACCTGATGTCTATGGTTAGGAAACATAACCATCTTTGATTAATGAGCTAGTCAAGTAGAGGCATACTAGTGACATTATGTTTGTCTATGTATTCACACATGTATCAAGTTTCCGGTTAATACAATTCTAGCATGAATAATAAACATTTATCATGATATAAGGAAATAAATAATAACTTTATTATTGCCTCTAGGGCATATTTCCTTCAGACAAATGATATGCTTGAGGATCCGCTTACAAAAGGCTTACGACCCAATGTGTTCAAGGAACACTTAGCCGACATGGGTTTAAGGGAAAGCCTATGATTCCTAGATCATGAGAGGCCCAAAAGGAACATAATTTGTTTCAGAACAGAGAGGTATGTTGTAGCTGTCTGATTCTATTGGCAATTGGGTTGTGACGATGAAACATGTTGTATGTATTGATCTGTGAAGAAACGAGTAAAGAAACAGTATATGGTTAAAAGTAAAGTTGAGATCAAGGTGAAGAATGTTAGGTTGATCTCCTTCTCATGTGGGCCCAACGGCCCACCGGACCGTTGATCCACACCCTGATCAGGGGCGCTCAACCCACGTATGGTTGATGGCCCCTGTCACATGGGCTGTATAAAGAGGTGGGGGTCGGGCACACACTACGAGTTTCATCGCGCAGCCGCCAACCCCATCGACAAAACCTACCGATCTAGGTTAATTAGCCCTGCAGTGACGGGAAGCACCACCACAGCCGTTGCTCTCTCCACCGCCGCCACTACTTACTCACCGCCGCTGCAGCTCCACCATGGCCAACGGCTCGGGCTCCTTGAGCCAAGCAGAAGGTAGACCATCGTCACATCTTTACCCTAGATGATCCAAGGAGTTTAACACTCACCAGCTACTCCTAGGAGCTTATTTCTGTCAGAGCATCCCCAGTAGGTCTTCAAGAATCCCCCCAATGGTTATTAGGGCTTTCTCAATAATTTTATTTTGGTTTGCAGGTTTAGTAATCCCTCCCTTCGGTTTATATGGGTCAATTCAAAAATCTCACCAACCAAGATAGATGGTGAGTGTTGTAATAATTTTTGTAGTTTTCAAAAAAGATTCACTTAACGAGCTCATTTTTCTCAAGAAATTGTGTATGTTTACCAATGTAATAATTGTAGTGCATGCATGCGTGATCAATAAATGACTAAGGACTTTTACATGCATTGGTGAACTTTCTCTTAATCATTGCATGCAACGATTTAATCCACCTTGAAATCTAAAAATGTGAATGGGAGAAATAAAATCGAGGCTTACAAAATGAGAAATCAAATTTTTTGAGATAGGCCCTACAAACTGGAAGGGAGGGAGTACTTTCTCAGATCCTCAAAAGTACCTCCCCGAATACCGAACCTTGCATATGTGACGGGTACGTGAAGGTGGCATGGTGGGTAATGGCGGTGACACGCTGACTGATGTGGAAAGTATTTGGAGAATTCCCCTAGATATTGGGAGAGATAGAGGGATTTATTTTGGCTTTTGAAATATTTTTAGGGAAAATGGCATGGTTTCTGGGAAACTAGAACTTCATGTCTTCGGAATACGCATTTTAGGGAAACGACAAGTTGGTATATGACGTTGGTCTCCGAAAGCCCGGATGTAACGCACATGAGGAGGATCATATAGAAAAAACAAGGACCCCAACTAAAGTTTTTTTGGGTGGACCGAGGGTGTTGGAGTCCGACATGGCCGATCTCCGAACTTTACTAAACATCCCCTTGATTTGGGGCTAGTTTGTGGGATTTCAAACGCCCGTACCGGCCCGAACGGATTTCGTGAGCCATGTTGGATGACTAAGTGACCGGACCACTGGACATTTTATCCTCAAGCGCCTCCCTTCCCTACCTTGCCGTATTGGTCAAAGAGTATGTTGCAAACTATTCCCCTCCAATTCGTGTGGCTCGGGTGTTGATGTTCACTGCATTTTTTTTGCGAATACGCATGAGAGCATATCATTGCATTGTTAGGGGAAAGCAAATAGAGGGCAGTGCCCAACCATGTACACATATCGGCATGGTCAGGGCACCCGATGAGCAGAAGAAAAGGGGGTGCTCAGCCCCAAGAGTGCATGATCAGGTTACATGGATAACTAGTCTTAATCCTTTGGCTCCGGTGTTAGCCCAGGAGCAAGCCTCATCCTTGATCATGTTGATAAGGGTGGAGGATGATAGTGTGATCTTGTCAAAGATAACGGTGTTGAAATATTGCCAAATAGATCATGTAGTGAGAGCGCCGATGGAGGCTAGTGTCGGTTGTTGTTTTCTGCTTGTTTTGGTTTTACAAAAAATAACAAACGGAGTCCAAACACGATGAAACTTTTTGATGTTTTTTTTGAACCAAAAGCGACCCTAGAAGCTTCGGGGGAGGACTAGAAGACCTATGAGGCACGCCCTGCTGTCTTGTGGGCCCCTCATGGCTCTGTTTGACTCAACTCTAGCGCTATAAATTTCCAAATATTGGAAAAACCTCAGATGCACTAACGAAACAACTTCTCCACCGTTGCAAGTCTCTGTTCCTCCACGATCCCATCTGGAGGCCTTCGCCGGTACTCTGCCAGAGGGGGAATAGATCACGGAGGGCTTCTACATCAACCTTGATGCACCTCTGATGATGTGCGAATAGTTCCCACAGGACCTATGGGTCCATAGTGATTAGCTAGATGGCTCTCTCTGGCTCTCTCTGGCTCTCTCTCTCTCTCTCTATCTCTCTCTCTCTCTTTGATATTCAATACAATTTTCTCTTTGGAGATCAATTCAATGTAATCTTTTGCGATGCATTTCTTGGCATCCAATGAATTGTGAGTTTATGATGATCGGGTTGTTCATTGCAAGTAATTGACTCTTTTCTGAACATTATTATGTGTGATTGTTACAACTTTATATTTCTCTCTGATCTATCCATTTGGTTTGGCCAACTAGATTAATTTATCTTCAGCGGGAGAGGTGCTTTGTAGTAGGTTCAATCTTGCGGTGTCCTCATGTTGGGAATCGTTGCATGGAAAACAAACAAAAAATTCTACGCACACGCAATGATATATCCATGGAGATGCATATAAACGAGAGGGAGAGTGTGTGTACGAACCCTCATAGACCGTAAGCGGAAGCATTTCACAACGCGGTTGATGTAGTCGAACTTCTTCGTGCTTCAACCGATCAAGTACGAACGCATGTCACCTCCACGTTCTGCACACGTTCAGCTCAATGACGTCACTCGCCTTCTTGATACAGCAAGACATCGAGGTAGTAGATGAGTTCCGTCGGCACGACATCATGGTGACGGTGATGGTGAAGTGATCTCCATATGGCTTCGCCTGAGGACTACGAAAATATGACCGGGGGTGTAAGCGGTGGAGGGGGGGTGCCGCACACAGCTAGGCAATTGTCTGTTCTGTGCTAGGTGCCCCCTCCCACATACATATAGGTGGGAGGGAAGGAGGAGCAGCCAAAGGAGGCCCCCAAGTAGGAAGAATCCTACTTGGGGTCCCTCCCAAGCCGCGCCCCCTTTCCTTATTTGGAGTGCGAGGAAAGGCATGGGAGGGTGGCGCCCCCCTTTCCTTTCTCCCATGAGAGGGAAAGGCAGGAGGGGCTAGCCATCCCCTTTATCCTTCCCTAGGGCTGGCCAAACAAGGGAGGGGCGCACCAGCACCCTTGTGGGCTAGTCTGTCCCCTCCTTTGGCCCATAAGGCCCATATCTTGCCCGGGAGGGGGGGTGCCCGGAACCCCTTCTGGTGACCCAATTCCTTCCCGATATGTCACGAAACACTTTCGGTGTACAAATACCAATGTACTATATATCAATCTTTACCTCTTGACCATTTCGAGACTCCTAGTCATGTCTGTGATCACATCTGGGACTCCGAACAACATTCGGTCACCAGAACATATAACTCATATAACACTATATCATCAACGAATGTTAAGCGTGCGGACCCTATGGGTTCGAGAACTATGTAGACATGAATGAGACACCGCTCCGATCAATAACCAAAAGTGGAACCTGGATGCCCATATTGGCTCCTATGTATTATATGAATATTTTTATCGGTGCAACTGTTATGACAACATACGTAATTCCCTTTGTCCATCGGTATGTGACTTGCCCGAGATTCGATCGTCGGTATCTTCATACCTAGTTCAATCTCGTTACCGACAAGTCTCTTTACTCGTTCCATAATACATCACCTTGTTACTAACTCCGTAGTCATTTGCTTGTAAGCTTATGACGTGTATTACCGAGAGGGCCCAGAGATACCTCTCCGATACTCGGAGTAACAAATCCTAATCTCGATCTATGCCAACTCAACAAACACCTTTGGAGATACCTGTAGAGCATATTTATGATCACCCAGTTATGTTGTGACGTTTGATAGCACACAAGGTATTCCTCCGGTATTCGGGAGTTGCATAATCTTAGTCGAAGGAATATGTATTTGACATGAAGAAAGCAATAGCAATAAATTGAACGATCATTATGCTAAGCTAACGGATGGGTCTTGTGCATCACATAATTCTCCTAATGATGCGATCCCATTATCAAACGACAACACATGTCTATGGTTAGGAAACCTTTACCATCTTTGATCAACGATAGTCTAGTAGAGGCTCACAAGGGACACGGTATTTGTTTATGTATCCACACATGTATTTAAGTTTACGGTCAATACAATTCTAGCATGAATAATAAACCTTTATCATGATTTAGGAAATATAATAATAACCATTTCATTATATCCTCTAGGGCATATTTCCATCAGTCTCCCAATTGCACTGGAGTCAATAATCTAGTTCACATCGCCATGTGGTTAACACCCATAGTTCACATCGCCATGTGACCAACACCCAAAGAGTTTACTAGAGTCAATAATCTAGTTCACATCGCCATGTGATTAACACCCAAAGAGTAGTAAGGTGAGATCATGTTTTTCTTGTCAGAGAAGTTTAGTCAACGGGTCTGACACATTCAGATCCATATGTATTTTGCAAATTTCTATGTCTATAATGCTCTGCATGGAGCTACTCTAGCTAATTTCTCCCACTTTCAGTATGTATCCAGATTGAGACTCATAGTCATCTGAATTGGTGTCTAAGCTTGCATCAACGTAACTCTTTACAACGAACTCTTTATCACCTCCATAACCAACAAATATTTCCTTAATCCTCTTAGGTATCTAAGGATAATTTTGACCGATGTCGATTGATCTACTCCTGGATCACTATTGTACCCCCTTGCCAAACTCATGGCAAGGTACACAATAGGTCTGGTACATAGCATGGCATACTTATTGAACCTATGGCTAAGGCATAGGGAATGACTTTCATTATCTCTCTATCTTCCGCCGTGGTTGGGCTTTGAGTCTTATTCAATTCACACCTTACAATGCAGGCTAGAACTCCTGCTTTGACTGATCCATTTTGAACTCCTTCAAAATCTTGTCAAGGTATGTACTCATTGAAAATCTTATCAAGCGTCTTGATCTATCTCTATAGATCTTGATGCCTAATATGTAAGTAGCTTCGCCGAGGTCTTTCATTGAAAAATTCCTATCCAATTATCCTTTTATGCTATCCAGAAATTCTATATCATTTCCAATCAACAATATGTCATCCACATATAATATCAGAAATGCTATAGAGGTCCCACTCACTTTCTTGTAAATACAAGCTTCATCGTAAGTTTGTATAAAACCATATGTTGTGATCACCTCATCAAAGCATATATTCCAACTCCGAGATGCTTGCACCAGTCCATAGATGGATCGCTGGAGCTTGCACACTTTGTTAGCACCTTTAGGATTGACAAAACCTTATGGTTGCATCATATACAACTCTCTTTTAAGAAATCCATTTAGGAATGCAGTTTTGACGTCCATTTGCCAGATTTCATAATTATAAAATGCGGCAATTGCTAACATGATTTGGACTGACTTAAGCATCGCTACGGGTGAGAAGGTCTCATCGTAGTCAACCCCTTGAACTTTTCCAAAACCTTTCATGACAAGTCGAGCTTTGTAGATGGTGACATTACCATCAGTGTCTGTCTTCTTCTTGAAGATCCATTTATTCTCAATGTCTTGCTGATCATCGGGCAAGTCCACCAAAGTCCACACTTTGTTCTCATACATGGATCCTATCTCGGGTTTCTTGGCCTCAAGCCATCTGTCGGGATCTGGGCTCATCATAGCTTCTTCATATATCATAGGTTCGTCATGGTCTATTAACATGACTTCTAGGACAGTATTACTGTACCACTCTGGTGCGGAACGTGCTCTGTTCGACCTACGAGGTCCAGTAGTAACTTGATCCGAAGTTTCATGATCATCATCAATAACTTCCTCTCTAGTTGGTGTAGGCATCACGGGAACGGATTTCTCTGATGTGCTACTTTCCAAATTGAGAGAAAGTATAATTACCTCATCAAGTTCTACTTTCCTCCCACTCACTTCTTTCGAGAGAAACTCCTTCTCTAGAAATGTTCCATTCTTGGCAACAAAGATCTTGCCTTCGGATCTGTGGTAGAAGGTGTACTGTCGGTGTCAAAACCGGCGAATCTCGGGTAGGGGGTCCCAAACTGTGCGTCTAGGCAGATGGTAACAGGAGACAAGGGACACGATGTTTTTACCCAGGTTCGGGCCCTCTCGGTGGAGGTAAAACCCTACTCCTGCTTGATTAATATTGATGATTTGGGTAGTACAAGAGTAGATCTACCACGAGATCAAGGAGGCTAAACCCTAGAAGCTAGCCTATGGTATGATTGTTGTTCGTCCTATGGACTAAACCCCTCTGGTTTATATAGACACCGGAGAGGGCTAGGGTTACACAGAGTCGGTTATAATGGTAGGAGATCTACATATCCGTATCGCTAAGCTTGCCTTCCACGCCAAGGAAAGTCCCATCCGGACATGGGACGAAGTCTTCAATCTTGTATCTTCATAGTCTTGGAGTCCTGCCAATGATGATAGTTCGGCCATTCGGACATCCCCTAGTCCAGGACTCCCTCAGTAGCCCCTGAACCAGGCTTCAATGACGATGAGTCCGGCGCGCATATTGTCTTCGACATTGCAAGGCGGGTTCCTCCTCCGAATAATTCATAGAAGATTTTGAACACCAGGATAGTGTCTGGCTCTGCAAAATAAATTCCACATTCCACCGTAGAGAGAATAAAATTTACACAAGCTCAATCTGCTGACGTATTTCGTGGCATGACGTCACACCACGGCCAAGCCTTTACTCGAATCGTTTTTATTGTTCCACCTCAGCGCGTTTAGCGAAGCGGTTTCCTTGGCACGTCTTGTCAAAGCAGAGACCGTGTCCCTTTATTCCAGGATTCTCATCAATACGGACATGGGTAACCCAACTGCGCCCGTTGGCACGCCCCTTCCATCGAAGGCGAGTCCCAAACGGTCACGGGGACGGCTCTTGGTATTCAACCCCTTTATAACAAGACCAAGGCCTTTCTTTTCTTCAATCTTCAATCGAATCCACCCCTCGCCCCGAGTTCCAACACCCAAGGCTCCAGATTCAGGCGCTTCGAACCTTCGACAATGTCCGGCTCCGACCTACAAGGCCGGTGGATGCCTTCTTCCGTCACGGAAGAAGATGTGCTAAAGCTAAGAGATGCCAGGTATCTAACCGGCGAAATTTCGCATAGGCTGCCCGCCCAAGGGCAAGTCACTCCCACTCCCGAGCCTGGTGAGAGTGTGGTGTTCGTGTCTCACTTCCGTCGGGGTTTAGGCTTCCCGATGGACCCCTTCATGAAGGAGCTCATGTTTTATTATGGGCTGGAATTCCATGACTTGGATCCGGAGTCCATCCTCCACATCTCATCGTTCACTGTCGTATGCGAAGCCTTCCTCCACACTACCCCTCACTTCAGATTGTGGCTCAAGACCTTCAAGGTGGAGCCAAAGATGATCGAGGGGCGGCAAGCAGAGTGCGGAGGGGCAGTTATAAGCAAGAGGGCTGACGCTCCATGGCCCGAGGGCTTTTTTCAAGAGGAGCTTAGTTTGTGGTAACAGGAGTGGTTCTACATCACCGCTCCCAGGGGCACCAGATGGGTGGCGCCACCTGCCTTTCACTCGGCCCCCCCACAACGGCTGGCGTCATGAGTCAACAAAGGGCTTGACTGGGGGCCGTCCAAGGACGTACCATTGTTGCAGGGCCGTATTCGAGACCTCCAAGAAAGGGAGATCAATCTGGTTGTAGTGGCGCAGGTCATGCTGATTCGGCGCCTTCTGCCCTGCAAACGTCGCCCCCTCCGCCTGTGGGAGTTCAATCCGGAGGGACCGCGAGCTCTCCAACACTTCATGGGTGCGACGCCCGTGGAGATGTATAAACTGTTCTTCGGATCACAAGAGATGTGTCCGGACTTGACCGAGGATGCAGGTCTGAGCTGCAATCGCCCGGATACTCAAGTAAGTAGTCCTGTGCCCGGACATGCTATCCGTACATTTATCATAAACTTGCCCTTTAAAGAGTTGTCCCTTGAACAAGATGGATAGCAAAAGCAAAACTAATAAGGTGTCCGGCCCCCCTCCCTGAGACCACGCCGGATCCTGTGTTAACCAAGATGCTGGAGGCTACGCCTTTGGAAGAGGGCAAAGGGGGGAATAGGAAAGCTACCGCCTCCGCTAAGGAGCCTCTTAAGGAAGGGGGGATCGAGAATCCCCCCTCCAAGGGGAGAAGAGGACCGCTTCTAAAGATCCGGAGGCCAAAGCCTCAAAGCGGGGGAAGAAATCTTCACCAGAGGGTCCCGCGCCGGGAGGAGCCCCGGCCGCACTGTTTCCCCAAGGAAATCAGCCCTCTAGCGAGCCGTAAGTAGAAAGGGGAGTTTTGTAATAAGGGACATACCTGTTTTTATTTCTGACGATAAACGAAGTTCTTACCTTGTAGTTCGAATATCAGCCCTTCTCAGTAGAGCTCATCTTCGGGGGATCTTCGTCCGGAGATGATGGAGAGCGAGACGCCTCCATCTGCTGCACCGTCAGGCGGGGTGGACGACCCTGAGGTGTCGTCGCGGAGGGTCTTCCTGAGTCCGGCGGGGCCGGAGAGTTCGGCACCAACTGGTGTATGGCCGGAGGAGCTGAAGGATCTTCTCGGGCGGGCGTCTATCTCAGAAGATCACCGTACGTTAATGGGTACGGTGATTGAAAGGATTTCATCCGCTGAGAGCGGGTTGCATGAGGTCGTCAGAAGTTTACTGACGGGGTTTGAGGTACGCGAAAATGATATTCCTTCTGATAGTTTTGCACATAGAATGCGTCATGTATAGATAGTAGCCCCTGAGACTCGGTACGGTGTCAAAAGCGACAGCGTGCCGAGGATCATAATCTCAGTTATAAGATGTCGCCCTTCCTATTCAGGTGGCGGAGTGTTCGGTGGCCAGCCGGACTGATAGATTTGCCGAACTGAAGCGGCAACTTGACGTTGCGGATGCGGACATCGCGCTGGTTAATAAGCGACTTGACGAGTCACAAGGTATGTGTCTTCTCTACGGACACCTGGTAAGGGAGCTTGACGCCCGTGCCTTACTGCATGTATGCTTAATCCAGATGGTGCCGCTGCTATGAAGGAGCTTCGGGCAGAGCTCGCCCGAGCCAAGGAGCAAGCCAGAAAAAGTAATGCGGCTGCCTTGAAGGCGGCCGAAGAGCTAAAAGCCGAACAGGCTGCTCACTGCCGAAGCAGGGAGGAAATGACCAAGATGGCCGTAAAGCTGAAGGATGCTACCGACCACTGCGAGTTTCTTAAAAGGGAACGCCGAGCGGAGCAAGAGGACCTGAAGAAGGCCATCGCCAAAGCCAAGGATGCCCGCTCCGCGGTGAGAGCTATAAAGGAGGAGCTACGTCAAGCCGGGGATATCGCGGCTGGAAAGCCTTTTCTGCTGCGTAGGAAGTTCACGGATCCGAAGTATGCTCAGTTGGGCCAGTTGTGGGGTGTGGAGGATGCTTATCTAAATTTGGCAGCGAGTGCCGCAGACGCAGTCGCACACTTCTGAGGCCAAAAGGATCACGGAATGGAAGAGCTTTTTTGGTCGCAATTCCATAGACCGGAGCGTCCACTTCCATTAACCGATCGGTTAGCCGAGTGGGCTGAGCTGAATAGGTTGTCCGGACTTGCCATGAAGGATGTTGTGGCTCATTTGTGGCCGAAAAGGCCATGGCTTGGTGCAGCAGTTCCTTGATGCGGTGCCGCATATCGAGGCGATGAAGCGGTCGGCATGCATAGAGGGTGCACGGATGGCTCTCGCCCATGTGAAAACATATTGGGCAGAGATGGAGGCGACCGGCATTGCATCCCAGGATTCAGACAGAAGACGATTACCAGCCAAGCACTATTTTGAGGAAGTCCTGCAGGGCGCTCGTTTAATAGAGACGCAGTGCTCGAAAAATGTTATGTTCAAATGACATGTATGATTTGTGAAACCATGTTTCAAGTATAATGTAAGGTATTTTTATACTTGTGTGTTCAAGTGTTGAAATACCTCCTGTGCGGCTGTTAACGTATATGTGTATATAACCTGAAAGATGGCAGTCTTCAGCTTCAGCCCCCACGCACATAGTGCGGGGGTGTTTGCAAAAAAGGTGCATTTTCACACTTAATCTAACGTTTTGGTCCTGTGAAGGAGGTGATAGCGTAGCAAACTAGGCAACCGAACTATAATGCTTTATCACTTTCACTTAGCCATAGGAGTTCGATGGTGGGGCTACTATATAGCCCCTAGGGGCACTGCGCTCTCCGAATTTCGGGGCGCGTATGTGCCTGACCGGGAAACTGTCCTTCGTTAAAGCGGAGGAATTCTAAACATTCCGATGGTCGATCGAGTGGTTGACCAGTCTCTCGCTATATCATGATAGTCAGTTTTCGGCTTTCTCTACTGAGGTGCTCACCTAGGCGAACCGGGGCACAATCACAGTAGTTCTCCTGGTGCCGCGTTAGCCGATAGAGCGGAACGTAAGGCAGCAAAACACAGGAGCCGGGCAAACCCAAGATTTGACCAAAGACATGATTCGGAGCTGATGCATATAAGGCCTAACTCGAGACACCGAACACTCCCTAAGGTATTTGGTCTTTATGAAAACGGGCAGAACAATGCCCTAAGCCCCTAGTGTCCAGGTACACGCAAAAATTTCTGACGCGGCCGATGCCAAAACGCCAGCTTCCTCCTCGGTTATGTTGAGAAACCGGGGGATGTGTATCAACAAGAGACAGTAAGAAAGGTTTACGCAGGGTCTTAATCTGAAAAGAATCCTTGCGACGGGTCCCTATTGCACGCCTGCGCCTGTGTCTTCGTTGTGCCGTATCCTGGACGGGCGTAGCACGGTGTTCATCTGTGAAAGAGAAGAACTTAGTTTGAAGAAAAAAGGAATCGTGCGAAAAATGTATAAACAGAGTGTAAGTCAAAAAACGAATAAAATTGAGCTTTATTGTCTCTTATTGTACATGCGTGCCTCCCCTTGTAAGGGGGGACACGGCTAGTGAGCCCCTTGTTTATTGCGTCCCCTTGTAAGGGGGGACGCGGCTAGTGAGCCCCTTGTTTATTTGTGCCGGACTCGCCTAACCGTGTCCGGGATCTGAATGACCTGTTTGGGTGCTTTGATCGGCAAAGCCAGATTAATGTGTGGCTGTCAAGGCAGTCTCACTTTCTTCCATGTTCAAGGGGCACTCAAGGTTTCCCTTTAATGAGATGATGCCGCGTGGACCGGGCATTTTAAGTGTAAGAGATGCGTAATGCGGTATTGCGTTAAAGCAGGCGAAAGCTTCGCGTCCCAATGGTGCTTGATAGCTACTTTTAAATGGGGCGATGTGGAAGACTAACTTTTCGCGACGGGAGTTGTCGGATGAGCCGAACACAACTTCTAGTGGTAGAGAGCCCGTACAATGGGCATATGGGCCTGGCATCACTCCTTTAAAGGAAGTGTTGTTATGGCGTATTTTGGTTGGGTCTATCCCCATTCTGCGGATTGTATCTTGATATAGTAGGTTTAGATCACTGCCGCCGTCCATTAGGACTTGTGTAAATTATAGTCCGTCGATTATAGGATCTAATATCAGGGCAGTCCATCCTGCGTTCCGGATACTTCCGGAGTAATCCTGATGGTCGAAAGTGATTGGTTTTGACATCCAGTGTCGGGACTCCGCTGGGGTGGACCATGCGGCGCGTACTTTAGTGGGCGCCGCTCTATTTTTGCCTGTCGTCACATGAAGTGAGTTTACTGTTTTGACCTCTTGTGGGAAATTCCTTTGTTTGCCGGTGCTCTGCTTGTGGAGTTCGTCATCGTCCTCACTTGGTGTTTCGAGCCCCTTGTGTTCGGCATTAAGTCGGTCGGATTGTTTGAAGACCCAACAATATCTGTGGGTATGGTTTGCAGGCTTCCTGAAGGTGCTGTGGATTTGGCATATCTTGCCCAAGATTTTGTTTAGGTTGGATAACTCGTCGTTGTTGTCCTTGAGAGGCAGTGTTTTGTTGTTCTGCCGAGAGCTTTTGAACCCGGCGTTGACTGCCGTGCTCTTTGGGCCATTTCCCTTAGTCTGGCGCTGGTCCTTTCTGTGTTGTGGTTCCCATTTCCATCCCTGACCTCGGATGTACTTGGGTCGCTGGTGCTACATCTTGCCAGTCAGCTATCCTCTGCCACGCAAAAGCGGGTCATGAGGCTTGTTAGTGCGGCCATTGTTCTTGGCTTTTCCTGGCCGAGGTGTCTGGCGAGCCATTCGTCTCGGACGTTATGTTTGAAGGCTGCTAAGGCTTCGGCGTCCGGGTAGTCGACTATTTGGTTCTTTTTGGTGAGGAACCTATTCCAGAATTTGCGGGCTGACTCTCCGGGCTGTTGACTTATGTGACTTAAATCGTCGGCATCCGGAGGGCGGACATAAGTCCCCTGAAAATTTGCCCGAAACGCATCCTCGAGCTCTTCCCAGCTTCCAATGGTATTTTCTGGGAGGCTTTTGAGCCAATGCTGGGCTGCCCCTTTGAGCTTGAGGGGTAAGTATTTTATGGCGTGGAGGTCATCTCCTCTAGCCATATGTATGTGCAGGATGTAATCCTCAATCCAGACTCCGGGGTCTGTTGTTCCGTCGTATGCCTCTATGTTTACGGGCTATCCGGACACCCCCTAGTCCAGGACTCCCTCATGTACCCAATTGTTTCCTTAGGGTATCCTATGAAGACGCACTTCTTTGATTTGGGTTCGAGCTTATCAGGCTGAAGCCTTTTGACATAAGTGTCGCAACCCCAAACTTTAAGAAACGACAGCTTAGGTTTCTTGCCAAACCATAGTTCACACGGTGTCATCTCAACGGATTTAGATGGTCCCCTATTTAACATGAATGCAGCTGTCTCTAATGCATAACCCCAAAATGATAGTGGTAAATTGGTAAGAGACATCATTGAACTCTTGCCTCTCTTTATTCTTCTCACATCGGTAACTCCTCGTTCTCTGAACACTTCATCCACACAAAACTTAACAAAAACTTTGTGAGATCCGTTAGTATAATAAAGCAAATCACTACCTTTAGGTACTGTTCCAAACACATTCCAATTTCATATTAGCACTATATCTACTGTATTCCAACTTCACCATGGTTCATACCCCCCGATACTACCCACAGATTCGTCAAAATAAGCGAACAACACATAGAAAACAGAATCTGTCAAAAACAGGACAGTCTGTAGTAATATGGAGATTACATATACTTCTGTAACTCCAAAAATTCTAAAAATATGAAAATTTAAACAATTTGTATAGAAGTACTGTGCAAAATGTTTCAGACCCATTTGACTTTCCAGTAAAAAAAATGTAAATTCACGCGCTACAACCAAAGTTTCTATTTTTGCACTGCACAAAGTAGACAAGCACTCTAATCATCCTAAAACCAAAGCTTGGCATATTATTTTTGTAATACAATGGATATATACAAGGGGAAAATTATTTTCGGAGAAACTTCCATGAAAAATTCTACATTTTTTCCATGAGCATGAACACAAGTGTTCAAGGTCGACCCTCACTTCTCCAAGGCATAACCTTCCAATCACTTCTCTTTTTGAAAAACTTTTTAGGCATAAGAGGCAAGTGAATCTTTTAGTATTTTCATTCTTTTAAAATTTTTGTATGTTTCACCCACAACTAAACAGAAACAAAAGGGGGGAAATCTACTTAGTGAAGAAAACAAACAAGCATACACAAGAATATCAACCCCACGCTATTGCTCCCTGGCAAGGGCGCCAGAAAAGAGCTTGATAATCCCCAAGTGCAGGGAATCATCGTAGCAATTCCCAAAGGTGGAAGTGATAAGTATGGAGTGTCAAACCCACAAGGAGCTAAAGGTAAGGTTAATATTCTCTCAAGTCCTATTTGCCACTGATACGACTCTACGTACACCGAACGTTTGCTTCCAACTTAGAAACGAGAAATAAAACTACGTTGTGGGTATGAAGAGGATAACTTTGCATGCTATCGGAGAGCTAAAATATAAAAGTAGGTGCTGTTATCATAAAGTTAGAATATATTACTAAATATTATAAATAGCGAGTGTGGAATAATGATGGGTCGGTGTGCAAAATTATCCTAGGCAATTGTTAACAAGACCGGTAATCACTATTGCAATTTCATATGAGGGAGAGGCATAAGCTAACATACTTTCTCTTCTTGGATCATATGCACTTATGATTGGAACTCTAGCAAGCATACGCAACTACTAAAGATCATTAAGGTAAAACCCAACCATAACATTAACATGTCAAGTCCCCTTTATCCCATACGCAACAACCCCCTTACTCGGGTTTATGCTTCTGTCACTCAAGCAACCCACTATAAGCGAATCATGAACGTATTGCAACACCCTACAGCGAGAATCCCTCACGTGTGCACGGCACAGAAGGCACAATAGGACAGCACCAAAATAAAACATACAACTCATACCAATCTAGATCATCAATCAACCCAAAGACAAAGGATATCTAGTCAAAGCATCATAGGATGGCAACACATCATTGGATCATAATATGTGGCATAAAGCACCATGTTCAAGTAGGGATTACAGCAGGGTGCGGGAGAGTGGACCGTGTAAAAGAGCTGAGGATGGTGATGATGATGGTGACGTTGATGAAGACGATCACCGCGGCGATGATTCCCCTCCCGATGGCACTCCGGCGCCACCGAGAGAGAGGAGAGGTTGTCCCCCCTGTGCTTCCTCCTCCATGGCCTCCCCCTGGATGGGGAGAGGTTCCTCCTCTGGTACTTGGCCTTCATGGCGATGATGGCCCCTCCGGGATCCTTCCCCATGGCCTCCGGTGATGATGCCCCCTCTGGCAGGGTGCCAGAGAGGGCCTAGATTGATTTCTCATGGCTACAGAGGCTTGCGGTGGCAGAATTTCCAATCTCTCTCTTCTGTTCTGGGGTTTTCTCGATTTATAGGAGGGGTTGGTGTTGATTTCACGTCAAGGGGGCCCATGGGGAGTCCATGAGGTAGGGGGCACACCCTGGGGGGCGCCCTCCACCCTCGTGACTCCCCTCCGGTAGATTTTTGTTCTGGTATTTTTTGTATTTTCCCAAAAAAATCTCCATTGATTTTCAGCGCATTCCGAGAACTTTTATTTCTGCACAAAAACAACACCACGGTAGTTCTGCTGAAAACAGCGTCAGTCCGGGTTATTTCTAAAAAAAATCATACCAAAATCATATAAAACTATGGTAAACATGACATGAATACTTCATAAATTATAGATACGTTGGAGACGTATCGAACGTCATGATCTCCATCGTCACTGTCTTGATACCTTGATCTCCATCGTAGCGTCATTGCGTCGAGGTCGTCACACCAACTATTGTTTCTACAACTATCGCTAAAGCATAGTGATAAAGTAAAGCAATTACATGGCACTTGCACTTCATACAATAAAGAGACAACCCTAAGGCTCGTACCGGTTGTCGATATTACAAAACATGATCATCTCATACATCAACATATATCACATCATATATTGACCATATCATATCACAACATTCCCTGCAAAAACAAGTTAGACATCCTGTACTTTGTTGTTGCAAGTATTACGTGGCTGCTACGGGCTTCTAGCAAGAACCGTTCTTAACTACGCAAAAATCACAATGGTGATCATCAGGTTTGCTGTTTAACCTTCTTCAAGGACTGGCCGTAGTCAAATTTGATTCAACTTAAGTAGGAGAAACAGGAACTCGCCTGCCACCTCTATGCAAAACTAGTTGCATGCCAGTCGGTGGAACCGGTCTCATGTGCGTGGACATGTAAGGTTGGTCCGGGCCGCTTCATCCCACAATACCGCTGAATCAAAATAAGACATTGATGGTAAGCAGTATGACTATCACCGCCCACAACTCTTTGTGTTCTACTCGTGCATATCATCTACGCATAGACCTGGCTCATGATGCCACTGTTGGGAATCGTTGCATGGAAAACAAAAAAATTTACACACACGCAATGATCTATCCATGGAGATGCATAGCAACGAGAGGGAGAGTGTGTCTACATAACCTCGTAGACCGTAAGTCGAAGCGTTTCACAATGCGGTTGATGTAGTCGAACTTTTTCGCACTTCAACCGATCAAGTACCAAACGCACGGCACCTCCGTGTTCTGCACACGTTTAGCTCGGTGATGTGCCTTGCCTACTTGATCCAGCAAGACATCGAGGTAGTAGATGAGTTCCGAGCATGACGGCATGGTGACGGTGATGGTGAAGTGATCTCCGCGGGGCTTAGCCTAAGCACTACGAAAATGTGACTGGGGTGTAAACGGTGGAGGGGGGCGCCGCACACGGCTAGGCAATTGTCTGTTCTGTGCTAGGCGCCCCCTCCCACATATATATAGGTGGGAGGGAGGGAGGAGCAGCCAAAGGAGGCGCCCAAGTAGGAGGAATCCTACTTGGGGTTCCTCCCAAGCCGCGCCTCCCCTTTCCTTATTTGGAGTGCGAGGAAAGGCAGGGGAGGGTACCCCCTCACCCTTCTTTCCTTTCTCCCATGAGAGGGAAAGGTAGGAGGGGCTAGCCATCCCCTTTTTCATTCTCTAGGGCTGGCCAAACAAGGGAGGGGGCGCACCAGCCCCCTTATGGCCTGGTCTATCCCCTCCTTTGGCCCATAAGCTCCATATCTTGTCGGGGGTGCCCGGAACCCCTTCCAGTGACCCGATTCATTCCCGGTACATCCCGAAACACTTCCTGTGTGCAAATACCATCGTCCTATATATATATATATATATATCAATATTTACCTCTCGACCATTTCGAGACTCCTCGTCATGTCCATGATCTCATTTGGGTCTCCAAACAACATTCGGTCACCAAAACATATAACTCATATAACACTATATCGTCAACGAACGTTAAGCATGCGGACCCTACAGGTTCGAGAACTATGTAGACATGGCCGAGACACCTCTCCGGTCAATAAACAATAGCGGAACCTTCATGTCCATATTGGCTCCTACATATTCTATGAAGATCTTTATCGGTCGAACCATTATGACAACATACGTAATTCCCTTTGTGCATCGATATGTTACTTGCCCGAGATTCGATCGTTGATATCTTCATACCTAGTTCAATATTGTTACCAGCAAGTCTCTTTACTCGTTCTGTAATACATCACCTTGTGACTAACTCCTTAGCCATTCACTTGCAAGCTTATGATGCGCATTACCGAGAGGGCCCAGGGATACCTCTCCGATGCTCGGAGTGATAAATCCTAATCTCGATCTATGCCAACTCAACAAACACCTTCGGAAATACCTGTAGAGCATCTTTTTGATCACCCAGTTACGTTGTGATGTTTGATAGCACACAAGGTATTCCTCCGGTATCCGGGAGTTGCATAATCTCATAGTCGAAGGAATATGTATTTGACATGAAGAAAACAATAACAATAAATTGAACAACCATTATGCTAAGCTAACAGATGGGTCTTGTCCATCACATCATTCTCCTAATGATGTGATCCCATTATCAAATGAAAACACATGTCTATGGTTAGGAAACCTTAACCATCTTTGATCAACGAGCTAGTCTAGTAGAGGCTCACTAGGGACATTGTATTTGTTTATGTATCCACACATGTATTTAAGTTTCCGGTCAATACAATTCTAGCATGAATAATAAACCTTTATATTTAGGAAATATAATAATAACCATTTTATTATTGCCTCTAGGGCATATTTCCATCATGTCACTCTATGACAGGAGGGGTAGCGAGACACGTATTTGTATTGTTGCTACTAAGGGTAAAACCACGGGGTTTAATCAAATTGCTTGGTTTTATTCTCTCTACATTATGTCATTATACTTCATGCCTTACTCTGTTTGTCATGAACTTAATACCTAGAGAGGCAAGCATAGAAGCGCTCTCGAAGTGGAGTAATAGTAGTAGGCGTCAGTAATTTCAACGGTCTACTTGTCATAGAAGTAATGCCTATGTACTGATCATGCCATGAATAACATCATAACTATGCGCTTTTCTATAAATTGTCCAACAGTAATTTGTGTACCCACCGTATGTTATGTTCTTGAGAGATGGCTCTAGTGAAAACTATGGCCCCGGGGTCTATTTAAATCAAATTACTAAAACCCTGAATACCTTGCTGCAATTCATTTACTTTTATTTCACTTTGCAATTTATATATCTCCTACTATCAAATTTGATCCTTGCAATTAAAGAGTACAAGGGGATTGACAACCATCTTGCCCGCGTTGGGTGCAAGTATTTGCTCTTGTGTGTGTAAGTATTGCTAAAGGTCGTTTGCGTGGATCTCCTATTGGTTCGATAACTTGGTTCTCTACTAAGGGAAATACTATCCAGTAATATATTGCTTCTCCCTTCCTCTTTGGGGAAAAACCCAATGCAGCTCACAAGTAGCAGTAGAAATATCGAAGCGAATATCTCGGATTTAATGAAATATTTCGGTTTAAATTAGGTTAGAGGAGTATAAAAATAATACTCATCAGTGCGAGGGGAACCCACACACAAGATCAGTGCAAGAGAGGTGGGCCTGGCCCCTGGTGGGACTTGTGAAGATGCCAGCAAAGGGCCAAGCGCGAGGGAGGCAGCGGACAAAGATGTGATAACCCACAAGTATAGGGGATCACAACAGTTTTTGAGGGTAGAGTATTCAACCAAAATTTATAGATTCGACACAAGGGGAGCCAAAGAATATTTGCAAGTATTAGCAGCTGAGTTGTCAATTCAACCACACCTGGAGATTAATTATCTGCAGCAAATTGATCAGTAGCAAAGTAGTATGATAGTTTTGATAATAGTAGGAGTAGCAATAGTAACACTAACGGTTATAGCAGTGATTTTGTAGCAAGTGCAACAGTAACAATAGCAGTAGTAACTTAGCAAGAACAATATAAGATAAATTCGTAGGCATTGGATTGGTAATTTGTTGGATGATATTCATCATGTGACAGTCATAACCTAGGGCGATACGGCAATAGCTCCAGTTCATAAATATAATGTAGGCATGTATTCCGTAAATAGTCATATGTGCTTATGGAAAGAACTTGCATGACATCTTTTGTCCTACCCTCCTGTGGCAGTGAGGTCCTATTGGAAACTAAGGGATATTAAGGCCTCCTTTTAATAGAGAACTGGGACAAAGCATTAGCACACGGTGAATAAATGAACTCCTCAAACTACGGTCATCACCGGGAGTGGTCCCGACTATTGTCACTCCAGGGTTGCCGGATCATAACACGTAGTAGGTGACTATAACTTGCAAGATCGGATCTAGAACATGGATATAATGGTGATAACATAAACTGTTCAGGTCAGAAATCATGGCACTCGGGCCCAAAGTGACAAGCATTAAGCATGGAAAAGTCATAGCAACATCAATCTCAGAACATAGTGGATACTGGGGATCATGCCCTAACAAAACTAACTCGATTACATGTTGAATCTCATCCAACTCCTCACCGACCAGCGAGCCTATGAAGGAATTACTCACTCCCGACGGGTAGCATCATGGAATTGGCGATGGAGAAGGGTTGGTGATGACGAAGAACGAAGACCCCCCCTCTCTAGAGCCCCAAACGGAATCGAGATCTGGCCTCCCGATGAAGAACAGGAGGTGACGGTGGCTCCATCTCATGGACCACGGTAATTCTTTCTCCCTGATTTTTTCTGAAAATATGTGATTTTATAGCGTAGGTTTCAGGGTCTGCGGGGCCACTAGGTTGGGACAACCCACCTGGGCACGCCTGGGGGGGGGGGCAGGCGTGCCCTAGTGGGTTGTGCCCACTCAGGTGGCTCTTGGCTCCAGGAATTCTCTTTTATTGCATAAAAAATCCTCAGAAAGTTTCGTTCCATTCCGATAACTTTTATTTCTGCACAAAAACTACACCATGGTAGTTCTGCTGAAAACAGCATAACTCCGGGGTTAGTTTCATTCAAATCATGCAAATTCGAGTCCAAAACAAGAGGAAAAGCATGAGGAAAAGTAGATACATTGGAGATGTATCAAGATGTCTGCCCCAACGCAGATGGGGCCGAGGTGCCGGATGGGGACGAGGACACGACTCCTAACTTCCCCCCGGTCTGAGATCATAAACACACGATTCATCAGAT